>NC_065528.1:9035710-9048739 GCF_006386435.1 Epinephelus moara
TACTTTCAACATATTGTACCACAGTAGCCAGAACTATAACTATAATATTATCACTTTCATTAATGTTGTTGTAAGCTACTGTCATTACTGTCTGTTCTCTCTCTCTCTCTCTCTCTCTCTCTCTCTCTCTCTCTCTCTATCTCTATCTATCTATCTATCTATCTATCTGATTGTGTCATACGGATTACTGTTAATTTATTATGCTGATCTGTTCTGTACGACATCTATTGCACGTCTGTCCGTCCTGGAAGAGGGATCCCTCCTCAGTTGCTCTTCCTGAGGTTAGTACCGTTTTTTCCCCCGTTAAAGGGTTTTTTTGGGGAGTTTTTCCTTATCCGCTGTGAGGGTCCTAAGGACAAAGGGATGTTGTATGCTGTAAAGCCCTGTGAGGCAAATTGTGATTTGTGATATTGGGCTTTATAAATAAAATTGATTGATTGATTGATTGATTGATTGATTGATTGACATGTCCCCAGATCAATGGAAATACTACATTATTTACAATAACAACAGTTGCACTATTGTGGTCCATGTAAATGTAAAAAATGCAACACAGTGGAATGCTCACACGTACCAGTGGATGAAATGTGGATATCTTTAATCAGACCTCCCCCACGGGCAGGCAGGCATTTGTGTTTGTGCAGACGACAGAGAGTGTGGCGAGGCCTGGCATTTATCAGCATGGGTCTCCTCTTAAAACGCAGGCCTGTTTAGGAGATGAGACGCTGAGAGGCTCACCATAACCTGCACGACAGGAAAAACAGCGGAGATTCTTTATCAACTGTGCAACAAGATTTTAGAAGAAATGACACTGTGTTAACATACAGTTCAGACAGTATTTTAGATCCGTACAAATACTGTATGTGAACGTATACATTAAGACTGATGAAGTTTTGCAAGTTGGTGACATAGCTCTGCATGGGTGCCAACAATACATATTGTTTCTACATGTCTTTTGAAATACTCCACTTTGTCCTCATTCACATTTCTGCACTCCACTCTTTTCAATTTAAAATCTCAAAGCTAACTGGCTGGAATGATAAGAAATCCCATGCAGAGTAAAACGTTGATTTACCTGTTATTTGTAACTTTAGTAGTAAGATTATTAGGATAGTCCAATGAGATGTTTACCACTTCTAACATGAAGACAATTCTGTTGGTAAAGAGTCTCATTGTTATTTATGAACTTAATGCCATTCCAACTAACAGCTAATGACAGACACTACGTTTACATGCACACTAATATCTCTATATTATTCCCAATATGACTATATTCTGAATTTTATATAGGTCATGTAAATAGCAAATAGCAATCCAAATGTAGCATTTTCAAATTAAGACGTGGATTATGTTGGTATTATTCAGGTTTTAGGATGTGTGTTTTAGGGTTACAGTTTGCGACACACAGCATCTTGCCTGTTTACAGTCAGCTCTGTGCGTTGTACACAAAACAAACTAACTAACAGTTTGCAAGGCTGGGGTAGAGATGCATGCCCAAAAGAAAAGACCATATTTGTGGTCGGAGGGAGAAACACACCTACTTTTAAACATTATGAAAGACTTGCATATCAACAGGTCTTTGGATATGCACAAATATCACAACTCTAACCTTGAAGGAATTAAAGAGGGAGGCTGTGTTTGCACCGTCCAACAAGTCTGTCAACAATGGAAAACTTTGAAAAAATCCTATTTTGATGCAAAGAAGCAAAACAGCACAAGCGACTCCATTTTGCTTTAGCAGAGTTGGGGCACGTTAAGCAGCGTATGCACAGCTGGACGTTAACAGGAATATTAGTTAAATATTAATTTTCATTGGCCATATAGACAGCTTAATAGGAATATTGTCTTTCTGGAATAAGGGCAACAAACCTGAATATATGTATGCATGCAACATAGTCAGTGATGTCTTTATCTCTAAAGTCAAATTTACAGAAAGTAGATTCTAGTTTCATGAACATAAAAGCTTCAGACTACATCTCAACAATCCTTGCTCGGAATTATCATTTTTTAAATATATCTCTAAGCACTTACACTGTAGCACTAAACATGCTTTTAGTTATTTGTTCAAAAGATGAAAACAATTCAAATGATATCTAACTCTTGGTCCTATGGGACCCCAACAGGCACATCACAGGATGTTTTTCAGCTGTCAAACATATTTAAATAACTTCACTCATGTAAGCCTTCTCTTCACAGCTGTATTACTTAAGAGCAATAAACAGAAACTTAATTAAAACATACATTTTAAAAGGCACTGTCATGAACTCAATGCATGGGTCTGAGGCAAGATTTGTGAGACATCCCCAGTATTAGCCTGTCTAACGTTACATCTGCTTTGGTGGATCAATTATTATAAAATTATGTTGCAACTGAGCACACTGGTTTTGTTCAAACCTGCAAAGTCTTTTCCCAAATGTAGAAAAACAAAGATACCAGATATGTCAGGACAGAGTATGGAATAATATGAATAAAACAATGTATAACACATCTACAATTATTTATGTTAATGGTTAAATCAAAAATCATAATTACTCTGTCGTGGATTTTAATATTTCACCCCATATCAGTGTGGTATCAGTTTCAATAAGACACAGAAGATGTTTAAAAGCTTTAACGTAATTTAACATGACACTTGGGAACATCAAAGTACCCACACATTATAAATGGGATGTTGTCTTTTAGGTTTAACTTAACTCAACACAATGGGAATGTTTACTTGTAGTGAGGATTCCCTACAAGACAAACTGACGAGGAAAGTGCATCCCTCCGGTTTTACACTACTTATTTTGTGGATTTCTTCTGTTTTATGAAAATGCATTAGGCTAGAGTCAATAGGCCCATATCACATATTACTGCTAAGTCAGATGTTGACATAAAGTTTACTTTAATTACATAATAGATTATGTTATATCAATGTTAAACACTGGAAACTATGATGAAATATTTTAGCTAGTTCCCAGGCTTACACCCAACAAAACCAGGCAGGTTACTTGTTGTTGAGAACTAAAAGGAAGTCGTGTGCATGCTCATCACTCTATACTCAGACAGCTGCTGAAAAAGATTTGGTCAGGATCTACTTTTCATGTCTCATCAGCACCACAACAGAGGCTTTTAAGTGCCTACTATCAGATGATGGTAAATGGAGAATGCATCTTAAATGATGACAAACAAGTATTTCACCTTTTTGTGACTACGCAAGCATGTTTAGTTTGTTTTTCCTCTTGTGGTTACCGTGGCGGCTAATCTTGACAACGTAACACACGAGCAGTGACAAAATGCAATTACATCTACTGGTTTGGTCAAAGCTAACGTGTCTCTCTGAGCAACATGCTATCAACTGTTAATCATGGAAGTAAAACTGAAGGGGGAAATCGAAGTGCTTCCTCCTTTTTCTTTTCCTTTTTTCCTGACATGGACCCTTCCCTGCACATGCAGCAGCGTCCATCTGGCATACATTTACAGAGTACACAAGTGCAATAATAACCCGCTGAACGCTCCCTGTGGACACTGAGCAGGAAAGCAAATGCTTGACTTTACATCCAAAATAGAACCCACCAGAGGCAACCTCAACAAAAACAGTCTACTGGCACATATAACAGACGATGAAAAGAGGAACAATGGCACATACAAAGGGCATACGTGTGGATGTTGTGCGCCAACAATTGTCTGTACTTAGGCAAGTTAAAAAGCCGCAAAATCAAGCACAAGGAAATTCCACCTACACTTTTACATAAACTCCCCTATGTTTGCTGAATGTAAAGAAAGATGCAACTGGTGGCAACGGAATGTCTATCACATTGTGCTAGATAGTGACATAGTGACATGCACTACCAAATGATCAAACAATCTAAAATGGGGCACTTCAGAAGTCAAACAAAAGCTACAGTTTTACTCAGCCTGTTGCTACTCACTGGCTGCACTGAAGTTGTATAAAGGTGTAAACACAACTATATCTAATGTTTGATACAAAGGTGACACTCCCAAAACATTGAAATAGTTCTTTGAAAATAAAGCAAATGACTACTTGTGCTTTATATCACTCCAACACAATGTAAAGAGTTCCTCGGTCTCTTCCATTCACAATATTGACTACCTTTGGGTTTGCTGACTGTCAAAGATAAGCCATGCATCAGACTTCGATAACTTGAGATGGGCACCTGGCATGTGATAGCTGATGACACATGCATTTTAAAGTGCTAGTTAAACCAATAACAATAAAATGATGTATTTTCATCATTCGTTTATGTTATTTTGATATATACGGGGGTCCCCTATTTGTAAAGCCTGAGTAACAATAAGAGACACACTGGTAGGTTGCTAAAGAAATGTAAACTGAGCTGCAGTAGCCTTGGCATGGAGTGCACATCAACTGACTTGCGGTAGGAGCTCAGATTTCTGTTTACTTCAACTCCAGTGGAGGTACCACTACCGAATAATACAAGATAAAAACAACGTAGATTTGCTTTACAGTGATTGCAGATCTTACGGTAAATGTTCACTACTCACTGTAGTCGTTTAAACACGAGGTCCCTCTTTTTTTTATTCATCTGGAATTCAGGTGCAAACAAACTAATCTGTGTCGTGTTAGTTGATTTCAGAAACTCAGCAAGGCTTCGTTGCTGTTGGCCTCAGCCTATTCCGAATGGCTGCACCGAAAAACACAACTTTACTACCGTCTAGCTTGTTTGTTACTGGACATTAACGACATTTAAAAGGCCTGCAGTGTTATAAGGAACATATCAGTGGGATAACAAGTTACGTTAGTCTCGATGGCACCAGCTACATATGTTGAACGTAATTTATCGACTATTTTACGTTAACTAGAGTTAAGTAATCTAACAGTTTAACAGATTTCTTCGACAAAGTTGGCCGATTAACCAACATTAGTTTCGTCATCACCGTTACTTGGCGATTTAAAGACAGTAACTTAGCAAAGTTAGCAAACTGTTAAGCTAACGTTAGTTCCTCCTTTCCTCTGATTAGCACGTAAGCTAAACGGCTACTAACAGTTAACGTGTACTGAGCCGAGTTAGCCAAGTTAAATAGCTCTCCAACTTGGGTTCAACTTTGTCGATGCAGCAGCAGAGTTAACGCTAGCTAGTTGTTCAAACTCATGACGATCTTTCCGTCCAAAACTTACCTTTGATTGAAAGTCCGCTGCTATTCCTTCCGTCTGTATTAGACTGCTAGTCGAGTTTTTCGTCAAGCAGCCAGCTACTAAGTCACTAGCTATCCAGCTAACTATTAGCTAGCTGTGTTAGCTAACAGACATTAGCCTGTGAGCGAATAGTGATTTGTTTTGAAGAAGGGGTCAGTCTGCGACAGCACAGGCTACTGTTAGCTAGCTCAACTTGGCTAACGTTAGTCAAATGTGGCTTTAAAGTCTGTCAAATAAACGGTTCCCTAACATTAACGGCTACTTGACATTAATAGCAATACCTGTTATTTCAGATATAAAGTGTATGATTCGTACTCACGCACAAAGTAATTCAAACGCGGGGCTAAGTTTAGCATGCAAAGCAGGAAAAACTCAGTCATATTTTTCGAATCAAAATGGCGACATGGTTACGAGAGCGCGCAGTAGACCTACACTGGGGACGTGCATTGACTTCAGACAGTGCACTCAGCTCAGCAAAGCATTTTGGAGAACTGAATGATGCGACAGTGCGACACTGTTATTTTTATAATATTAAACGACACTAATAGTCAAGTTCTAAGGGCCTTAAACTGAAAAAAATATATTTGTTTATATTGCGTCAATATGGTCTTATCAATGTGCCACACTAAGAATGAATGACCTTCATGGCATTTTAACTATAGGCTACAACACTAACAGATTGGCCGTAAAATGTTTTTAACATTTTGTAAAATGTGTTGTGTGGGCATAAAACAGCCGTTGATTAAATCAGTCAATACAAACTGTGTTCAGTTTAATTAAAGGGAGTTCGCCCCACGCAGGTGTTTCTGTGTTTGTTTTGTTTTTACTTTTTGAGCAACCTGGATGTTTGACTCTGTGAACCTCATACAAATAATGTCAAGATTTTGAAAGTGCACATCTCGAAATTACCTTTTGGAAATTTCACAGAGGGAAATTCAAACCACCTCAATTAAGAAAGGCGGTTTTCAAAATAAAATATTTCAATACAGTTAATACAGTGGTATTTATCTGTCAAAATTAAGTATTCAGTGGTGAATAAATTTCACAATTAACAAGTATTTAGTTCCAAATAGCAAGCAATGCTTTGTTGCCTTTGTTTGCTTCCATAGTAGTAATTCATTACAATGTTTTGCCCTGCAGCCAGGAAACTACTGACACGAAACCATGATATGAATGCTAGAAACAGTTGCAAAACTGTTTTTAAAAAAAGTAATGTTTGCGTGATCTGATTTTCTTTAAAAAAAAAAAAAAAAAAAAACTTACCAGTAGAATCTGACTGAGCCCTATGTTATTAGATATATCAGCAATGATAAAATAAATATCCTTGAGTTTGTAATATCATAGTTAATTTTAATTTTATATACTTTAATAATCCCCTGAGGGGAAATTCAATTTAGTTACCTTTTATTCATTATGTTCTGAGTTTTTCTTATTCTACTGTTTTGTTTTTTATCTTCCCTTATCCTCATCTCTCAACGTTTTTCACTTTCCTCCTCTTCCTTTCCTTCCTCCCTCTGCTCTTGCTTTACCTCTTTCCTTCACCTCTTCTCCTCGCCCGCTCAATCCCACAATGCATTGCGTTCACTCGCTGGATCATGGACCAAAGCGGTAAGCAAAATAGCCAGTAGGGCCGATGTTAGCAAACTTCTTTTATGCCATACGTATTTCCCCACGCAGTTATAGTTGTTGTTGTGCCAGCTCTACAAATAACAACATATCATCCTCTGTGTCGGCTGGTTCGCTGCGACACCATGTTATCTCCCAGAGCAGCGTTAAAGCTAGCATAGTCCAGGCTAATGTTAGCAAAAACTGGCTAGCGGCGGAGTAACGCTACAACACTTGTGTTCACCAAAATATACCGTTACGTTCTAAACGAATCTATAAGGTCACATGCCTTGTTGCTGCGGAGTTTACATGGCTTCTAATTTGAATGGCAAACATAGTATTTCCACATGTTAGAAGGCGTAACTGCTAGCTGCGATTGAGTTGGGGCGCGAATGCTAACGTACATCACCAACGTTTAGCACCATGCTAACCGATTTAGCAAAGAGCTGACATAACTTAATGCATGTCTTCACAAAACTTGCTGAAATGTATGAGTCATTCATCCTGGCTTTTTTAGTTTATGGTCTTAGAAGCAGACCACCAAGGTCCCATTAAATGAATTGCGGTGTCGGTAGTCTGGCTGTATACCCAAAGTTAGAAGACGTGATTAGACGTTCATAACTTATAACGTTAATGTAAGGGCTTTTGCAGTGGGAAACATGTCCCCTCAGTAACATTCATATCAAAGTACGGGATCGTTATTCAGTAATGAAATAGGGGCCACAATGCATCATGCTCATCATAACTTCGAGCATCATTTCCTGAAAGCTAACTCTAAAACTGTTTTCAAAAGGGCAATGTCCATTTTACAACAAATATAACGAGAAAACACAAATTCAGTGGGATTTCATCTTCCACACTGCTCATTTCAGTTCTCCACTATCATTTATAATAACCATATCAAATGGGTGTAACATTGACTAAAACGCTTCAAGTACATGTATTATAATTTTGTGGGTTATTTAAATTTATGCATTAGTACAACTCAAAAAGCACCATTTTCCTGCGCAACCTTTTTCCCCAGCAGACAATGATCTTCAAGGAAGCGATGGTTCTGGGAGTTTGGGAGGCCCAGATGTACGCAGACGAATCCCCATCAAACTCATATCCAAGCAGCCCATAAGGAGCAAACCTCCGCCCCGCACCCAGAGGCCCAGCAGCAGGCCATGTAAAAGTGAGGCTGGAGAAGATGGTAGGCACATTCTGCAGTGCACCGTTCTGCAGGAGCTATGGTAGTCCTGTTAGTGTCTTTCAGTCAGGGTTGGTGAGGGTCAAAAGTTTGACCAAGTTTTCCTGTTCTGCCAGATGTCTTCATGATGTGTGAGACTTTATACAGCATGTCGTTTGTGTACCAGCAGTTGATGCAGTGAGGAAAGTTTTCATCGTTTTACTTTGGATTCTCTTAACTGGAGGTCTCAGGACTAGGACTGGGAAAATACATACTTTATAAAAGTAAATATAAATTGAGACAGGAGTTTCAGTGATTAATTGAAAACTGTGGCAGAATCATGCAGTTTAGCTTTAGCACCACAAGAGGGTGGCAATAAATTACCCATCATGACCATAATTGACCACAGGCCGCAAATAATCTAATGAGGATTCTACAGTACACAGTATAATATTCTTCTTAATTGTGATATCAAATGCAATATTACTTGAACATTGACTTAAAGACTTACTATGCAGTCTTGTTTTCCTATAACATTCCTATTATTTTCTATTTATTTATTTTTTACTTTTTCTTTTAGTTGTTGATATTCTAGAGATATCCATTATTGCAAATACACTGAGATCTGGTCACAGCCCTATCAAGGCCCATTGTCACTACTAGTTACTTTAGGACTTTCTCTGTTATTCTGTATTGTATCATTAATATTGGTCTTTTGTGTTTTACAGATAGCTTTGGCTTCAAGCAAGAGGAGAGGTTTGATTGTGGAGCTAAAGCTGGTGATGTGTTTGCAAGTCAGAGGAGATTCCCCCAGGCAATGTTTTGGGACTATAAGGTACATCGCCTGTTGGGAGTGAAAAGATGCAGCAGCCCTTGGGGCGTCGGTGGCTTAGTGGTAGAGAAGGCGCCCCATGTACAAGGCTGTTGCCGCAGCGGCCCGGGTTCAACCCCAGCCTGTGGCCCTCTGCTGCATGTCACTCCCTCTCTCTCTCTCTCTCTCTCTCCCTATCAAACAAAGGCTAAAAATGCCCTTAAAAATATCTTTAAAAAAAAAAAAAAATATGCAGCAGCCCATACAGTGTTTAAACAGATATTAATGACAAACACTTAATTTTTTTTAATTTTTAATTTTAAAGATATTTTTTTGGGTCATTTTGCCTTTAATCGATAGGACAGTTAAGCGTGAAAGGGGGAGAGAGAGAGGGAATGACATGCAGCAAAGGGCCACAGGCTGGAGTCGAACCCGGGCCGCTGTGGCAACAGCCTTGTACATGGGGCGCCTGCTCTACCACTAAGCCACCAACATCCCTAATTTTTAATTTTAAGGGGGGAAATCAAGTACTGAAATTCCTTGAAAATGTCATCCCCACCCTTTTTTTATTTTACAAAGTGCTCAAAAAGTCCTTGAAATTCAAATAAACCACAGAACGCTGTCTTATATTTTGACCAAAGTTTTGTTATGAAGTCATTGTATTTAAATAACTTTGGATCACAAATCGCTGGGCTTTATCTTTTTTTAAATTCTGGTGTGTCACCACCTACAGCGTGCTCTCACTCTCCTGTCTGTTCTGGCCTTGAGGACGTCCCGCCAAATGTCGTAGTTTATTTTTAGTTCACTCTTGAAACCCTGTTTTTCACTCACTCTTTAGCAGTGAGCAGTTGCAATAGCTCTGCCGAAAACTAAAAGTGAAACTTAAGTTCCAGTTAGCGGTATTTTCTTTTGCTGCTTCAATGACATTCAGATATTTTGTCGAGGATTTTACACAGTTATGCCTAAAAAGCATGTCATGTAATTGATGATTATAGTTGAGCTTTAAAAAAGTGTGATAAGTAACCCTTAGGGGGGAAGTGTCAGATTCACTCGCAAAGAATGAACAAACAAAGAAGACAAGTCCTCAGTACAGATGGTGTCAGATTAAATGTATGTGAGTGTGTTTTAATGTATAATTGTGTTTGTTTTCCTCTTTATTTAACAGTTAAATCTGATTGGAGAAAGGGATGAAGTACCAATTCACTTTTGTGATAAATGTGGTCTTCCTATCCAGCTCTATGGACGGATGGTATGTATTTTTATTAAACTGACCCTTTCTCTGCAGGCAGTCACAGAAAACTGTGTAACTTTTGTCCTCTTACTCCTCAGATCCCCTGCAAACATGTTTTCTGTTACGACTGTGCTTTGCTCCATGAGAAGAAAGGAGAAAAAATGTGTCCTGGGTAAGTTTTCTGGAGACATTTTAAATATTTAAATGTGTCGTGGTGAATATTGCAATTTCTGACAGTGAATCTGAATCTGTTTTTGAAATACTTATTGAACCTGTTGTAGCAGCATTTTGCTTAAAAACGTGTGTAGTATTCTGTAATGTAGCTCCTTAGATTTATTTTGTTATTGCATTGTGTCACTGAACTTTTGTCCCTATGTTCAGCCTCACCATGTACAACTGCACAGACCCAGTGCAGCGCATTGAGCAGTGCCAGCGTGGTTCCCTCTACATGTGCAGTGTTGTGCCGGGATGCAAGCGCACCTACCTGTCCCAGCGTGACCTGCAGGCCCATGTCAACCACCGCCACATGAGGGCAGCCAAGTCTTCCAGTGGCCGACAGGACCCCGTGCACCTGCCCCCTGCATCCGAGGTCCCTGACCGTTTCCGAGTGCCTCCACCTCACTTACCCAAGAACCATGTTCACCTCCCCAACCCGCTCCAGCACGGCAGTCATGACCCCTACAGTCAGCCGCCCCCACCTACAGCTCACGAGGCCCCACCACCGAACGCTCTTGGTCCTGAGACATTCCGCATTGCCACGGTAACAACCCGTAAGCACAGCAATCTCATCACTGTGCCCATCCAAGATGACTCTTCTTCTCGGGAGACCCATTCTGGAGGGCCAGGCCCTGCTCAGCCTCCCCACCATCATCCTGGGGACTATCCTGGCCAACCACCTGTAGTCTCCCACTCCCACCACATGATGGCGCCACCGCAGCAGCACTTTGGCCCCCCACCTCCTCCGCCTCCTCCTATCAGCCACCCCATGCAGCATCCTCCCCAGGCCTCTGGTACACCACACATGGTGTACAACCAGGCCCCTCCTCCACCCATGTCCACAGCTCCTCCACCAATCACACCACCACCGGGCCATATCATGGGCCAGATGCCCCCCTATATGAACCACCCACCCCCAGGACCTCCACCACAACACAGTGGCCCACCTGTCAATGCTCCCCCACCTCATCACTACAACCCCAACTCCATGCAGCAGTTCCCTGAAGACCAGGGCACCCTCAGTCCCCCGTTTAGCCAACCAGGAGGGCTCAGTCCTGGAATGTGGCCCGCTCCAAGAGGGCCCCCACCTCCGCGTATGCAGGGCCCTCCTCCCCAGGGCCAAATGCCCGGACCACACCACCCAGATCAGGGCCGCTACCGGCCTTATTATCAGTAAACTGCCAACTGAATGAACGGGCAACAGTCGGTGTCATTCTGTTCATACCACTTGTCTGAATAATGTGATAGTAGACCTCAGGGTTACAGGATGTAACTTTCATTTTGATATGACACTTGCTCTGAAGCAAATGTGTATGTGCTGCACATTTTAGTTAAGTGTCTGAACTCCCCGCTGAACATACAATAGACTTGGAGAAGAGCAAGAATGTCCCTTTTTTTTTTTTTTTTAATAGCGTATGGTAAATATTTCTGTATATATGTCAGCTGATTTCACGCATTGTTCTGTACATTGAAAGACGCTAACTATGTCTCAATAAATTTTTAACAGCAGATGTGCATCTCATCTTTGTTTGATGTGATGACTGATGAAGGATCACCAGTTGGTCTTTTTGCTTTGAAGGTTCTTAAGAGCAACAGTTAGCTTTGAAGCACTTGAAGCTTTCTTAAGAAGATCTTTAATTTTGGTGATTTAATCAGGTTTTATGAAAGAAGACCATTTCCTCAAGTTGAAGTAGTTATTTCTCTCATGTGTCTTTGTTAGTTTGCTCTTCAGTGAAAGGCAGAAAATATCACACCCTATGGTTTGTTGTAAACAAATGCCCTGTTTTAACTTTTTCTGGTGTAGTTAACATTGCAGGACATTGTGTTTCATGTTTATCAGAATAAGCTGATACTTTGGCAGCTGTCTGTTTCCTTCAGGTCCTTCTATCACTGACAGACTTTCAGTGTCTTCAGAAAAAGGTTATCGCACTTCAGTAAGTGCAGTAACGCCTCACCTTTTCAGCTTTGTTAATCTTAGGCTAAAAATGTATCTTGTGTAACATTTAAAGATCTAAAATTATTATTGAAAAACCTTCAGATAGTCTGAGTGAGGGCTTGTTTTAACTGTCCAGGTGCCTCATGCCGCACATTTATGGAGTATTGAAGATGCATTTGATTGACACAATGAACAAATTGAACTGTTTGTTACCTCCAATTCTTCCATATCCTCATTTAATGTTGAAATTAAATTGCATTCAGCAAAGGTACAGTGTGGAAAAAAGACTACTTACTTCAATAACAAGTTGTGACAACAGAGACTGGATCACTTGTAAAACTCACAAAATGAACTTTGACTTTTACCTTAACAGAATAAAAATCGCTGACTTACTCAATATACAAAATATTTGTTTAGTTAATTGTGTTGTGGTCATGTGTTGACCATAGATGATATGGTGCAGTTTATTTCACAGCATTTTGATGTTGTATGTGGTTGAAGGGATGTTCCTGGGGACAGTTGCTCTTCTACAGTCTGCTGCCGGCTAACTGCAAAACAAACAAACAAACAAAAAGTGTGTCAGAGATCTGGGGCCTGTATCACGAAGCAGGATTAATGTCTTAGCGAGGTAACTTCAGGGTTAACCCTGGGTTTTCGGTCTCACGAAGCCGGTTCAGTTCTTATCGGGGTAGATCACCATGGGAACGGCTATCCTGCTTCGGAGCAGGGTAAGTTCAGGGTTGAATCTGATCCTATAAAAAGCACCACCCACTGGCCAATCAGCTGTTCGGAAAAAAAATGACTCCGCTGACAGAAATGCAGCCCAGTCATGACAGGAAGTTTAATTCATTTGATTGATTTTGATTTGAAAGTTTATTTTGAACATTAAAAAAGAAAAGAAAGC
>NC_065528.1:9049325-9055686 GCF_006386435.1 Epinephelus moara
TTTCTCCTCCTCATATTTTAGTAGAATTAATCTCTGATCCTCACGAGAAATACTTTTTTTCCTCACATACGGCGCTCTGTGGCGCTCTGTGACGCTCAGTGACGCTGCGCCTCTCTCATGATTGTGATTGGTCCGCTGTGTGCGCGTTCATGGCTCTTGATAAAGCAATCCTGGGTTGAGTTACCGAGTTGATATCCAGCGTCGTGATACCGATTATCCTGATTGCCATTGTTAGGGTTAGTCAACCCAGGATAGGTCTGGGTAACCCAGGAAAGGTTGATCTCGCTTCGTGATACAGGCTCCTGAAGTTAAAAAAAATCAATGCATTATAACTGTTGTAATACACAAGATGATTCACAGTCCTTTATCTAGGCTACTCCATTAAAAGTCTCATGTTGCATGTCTCTTTGGTTTAAAGACATGTAGATTCACAAAGTTTCCAAAGTTCTGCTTGGATCACATTCTGATCTCACAGCATCATACTGTATTAATAAGGTTATAACTACAATCACTGTGTTTTATGTTAATTTTTTTCATATACATTTAAAGTTTGAAGCTTCCCAAAAAGGCCAGGCACAATGAAATTTAAAAATTAACCTGAGTCAGTGTGTTGGGGGAAAAAAATAGAAAAGAATCAGGATCCAAATGAAAATGTCAACGAAGTCATGTTTTCAGTTCAAAAGAATTGTTGTGTTTTCTGAAACACAGCTAAATTTAACAAAGTTTTCACATTCTAATGACGACATGTGAAGGCTGTTCTGCCCTGTATGCTGTGATGCTTAAAGGTGCAGTCTGTGATTCTAATCCAATACACTGTTTGTCAAATTCAGCGAATATCTCCACACAGTCCACTAGCTGTCTGTTCTGTGTGTGCTGAAAGAAAATCCAGCATTCAGCCCTGGTACTGATATTGGAAACAATCTTGGACCAAGCTTCACAACAATAGGCAGTGGGAGTGACGGTAAAACGAAGCTTCTGAAGGAGCGCTGATGAGAGGGGTGTATTTGTTGGGGTGCTGAGTTGATATCAATAATCTGTCTGCAGAATCACTGACTCAACCTTTAAGGATGCTAGGGATGAGGCCATCAGCCCATTTGCACTTTGTTCTTGAGCAACTTATCTCCTCAGTGACTGTGCAACTGCAGAGTAATCTGCTCTGGATATTAATTTTAAAAAGCAATAATAATATTTATTAATGTCCTCTAATAAACTCTAATTGTTTCAGTGACCTCATGACCCTTCCTGTTGCCCTGCCATTTTGAGGGCTGAAATTTGTACACTTGCATGTCAATATTTTACCAGGTGTTAGCGATGAAACTGTTGAACATGGTCCCTCCCCAGAGGATAAAACTGTGACTCTCTCTATGAAAGATTGAAAATACTAAACCAGAGTACTGGCCTATGCTGCCCTCTGCTGGACAACACTGAAACACAATGAATCTCGTCACACTGTGTTGAGATTTGATTTGTTATTACGATAAATGTATACATAAACAGGAAATACATACTGTATTATTAATTTATTTCACTTTATTTCTTTGTCTTTATTTTGGCGTTGTAATATAACCCATACATCTAATTATATCAAGGGAATGAAACCTTTGATTGTCATGACCCCATGACCTTTCCTCTAATGTCACCCTGAGGCTGACAGTTTCAGCTCCATGACTTAGTAATGACTAAAGTACAGAACTAAGTACAGAGGCAATGATAGAAACAGTATTTATAGTATACATAGTTTTTCTTACCACCCAGCCTCTGGTTCTATCAGTCTTGTGTTTTTCCAGCACATGCAGCATGGCGTCATGAAGGGTCGGGAAGAACATGGAGGTCAGAATCTCATCATCGAAGAACATACAGCTGTGTAGATTCTCCCGAATGTACACTGTCAACATATGAGAAGCATGGAGTGGGTTTTTTCAGGCAGTATTCACATCACAGATTCTGGGATGTTGTGCTTTTGAGAAACACTGATGAAACTCACCATCACAAGAAACAATGTAAACTTCCACATCAACACGGATGAACTCTTTGATTGTCTGTGGAGAATGCGGTAAGTTTATATGAGAGATGATTTCACACTTGAGAGAAACAGTTTATACAGGAAGTACATACACAGCTGATGAGTGATAAATACATTGGCTGCACTTCATTGTAGAGTCCTCACCACCTAGCCTGGAAATCCAGACTCAAATCTAGAAATTCGAATTTGCTAGGGGCAGGGCATCTGGATTTCCAGGTTACTCACCGCCTACTTCTTTGTGATCATTCTGCAAAAGGAGGTTTTGTCTCATGTTGAGTCAATCTTAAGGTCTTTTAGAGAAGGGAAGATATTTCTGTTTTCTCTCATAAGTTATTATGGCAGTGTAGTTTTCAACATATTCCTATTTTTGTTGAATCTTGTGCATTTCCTTTTTGTTTTGGTGTCTTGAACACAGTCTGGAAGGTCTTCCCCAAGAAAAATTTGCTGTAGAGGAAGCAATGTCTTTTACTCTTCCAGTTTTGTTAATTTGGAATACACAAAATATTTTCTGCCTCTAGACATCCAAACTGCATCAACAGAGTATCCAAGGTCCAATGTTACAGTCTTGACGACACTGTTGAATTATAAAGTGATCTTTGGAAAGTCTTAAACAGGAGGTGCCACAGCAGAGAGGGTGCTGCACCAAAGGATATCGCCAAAATCAGAAAACAAAGTTTGTTCAAAAAAGTTGATTGTATTTAAAAGTATCCTTTGGATTATTCATAGTATTAAAGCTTTCATTACTGTATTGCAAACATCGCCTGCTGATGCTGCTTCAAATGAAAAGCTTTTATAATGAAACAGCTCCAGGAACTGCAGACTTATTTAGAGCTGAAACAACAGAACAATTAATTGATTAGTTGACCAAAAGAAAAAATAATTGCCAACAGTTTTTATAACTGAATGATAATCATCTTTTGATTGATGAATCGATAGTGAAAATAATCTTTAGTTGCAGCCCTAGCTGTATTCATCAGTAGAGATACCAAGAGACTGCCGACTTCTTGTTCTACACAGCAACATGTGGATGTTGACATTTCAGTTTTAAATAATGCAAATGTGAAAAGCCATAGTGGACTATTCGGACAAAAAGGTGGAGGTGACGGGGGAAGTCAGATGAATCTGTATTGGCAGGAGATCAGGGTGGATGGAGGTCAAACAAACAGGACTTTCACCACAGAGACTGTTGCTTCTGTCCGAGATGAAACCAAAAGTCATCATTATATTATATTAAGTTATATAAAGTAGTATACTTAGGTTAACTTATGTTAACTGTCGTTCATAACTTAAGTTACGTTACAAACGCACTAATGTTAACCCAAACCAGGATCTTTGCCTCAATTTAACCAAGTATTTTTGTTTCCGAAACCTAATCACATTAACCTCATTACTACAACTGCAGCTGGTGACAGTAATATGTCATGTTAGGAGTCATTGGTGATTCCTATTTTGTTATTTAAGTATAAGGACATGTTGCTCTCCTGCCACCGGAAAGGGTGCTAATTGAGGAAATGCTCCGTGGGTTGTATTAGAGGGTAGGAACAAACAACCTTTGCGAGACAGGAAAGGTCAAAAGCCATAGTGAACTGTTTGGATGAAAAGGTGGAGGTAACATCCTGCCAGACACTGCTACCCTCCCAGCCTCACTACCACCAGCATTTATTGGGCTCCAGTATTTGGGAGCCCCCCGAATGACTTTGTACCGTTTTGAGTCCCTTCTGAGCAGAGATGTCCAGGAAGGAGACAGCAGAGAAGTCCAGGATCAGGCTGTGGAGGTTCACTCTAGGAACACTAATGTTGTCAGGAAGCTCGCTGTTCCAGTCTATCCTGAGGTTGGTGGGACGATCCAACTCCTCCTCGTTCATCGAAGACTCATCAGTCTTCTGGCGGTATAAACCCCTTGTTCCTTTCTGTATGACAGGTGTAGGAGTGTAGGCTTAAAGGGATCGTTCAGAACTTTTGAAGTAGGGTTGTATGAGGTACTTATCCACAGTCAAAGTATAACATACAGTAGATGTCAGTTGCCATGCCCCCGGTTTAGAGAAGCAGGATGGAGTCCAACACGGAAGCTAAGCAATGTGCTGCTGTGGATGGAGGCAGTGGCAAAACAGACTTTAGCCACCTAAAAAAATCTATATCAGTTTAAGAATACGCTATATGTAGACATTTTCTCGCTTTACCTTACAGTGAGTCAGCAGTTTCTGATGGGGAACTGAAGCGGTTACATCTCTCTTTACAGCCAGACTCCATTAAGAAAAACAGTGTTTTAATCGCTGAACACAGAAGCTGCTGGTCTGCTGCTGCCTCGATCACTTATCATGTTCATGTTATTGTGTGACTTTGGCTTTTAAAGTGGTTAGTTTGGATTCACCAAAGTCACACAATAACATTACTAACCGATCCAGACAGCTGTAGACCAGCGGCACCCATGTTCACCGAGCCATAATTACTGTTTTTGTCAATGGAGTCTGGTGGCTTAGCATAGAAAGAGCATAAACAGTGAACTGAAGCTGTTAAAGGCTTCCCCATCACAACAGGCTGTCTTACAAAAGGGCAAAGTGGTGACAAAACTGTCAATACAGCGTACACTTAAACGGATTTGGATTTTTTTTAGGTAGCCAAAATATGTTTCGTTGCTGACCCCCATCCACAGCAGTACATGGGCTGCAGTAGCTCAGTCCATAGGGACTTGGATCACATGCTTCAAGTCCCCATCCAGACAAAATATGGAATACGGATAGGTAGCTGCGCCTCTTGGGCACTGCCAAGGTGACCTTGAGCAAGGCACTCAGGCCTCGGGGGCTGCCGGCTAACATCTACTGTATGTAATACACTGACTATGGATAAGTACCCAATACAACCCCACTTCAAAATATCCAAACTTTACCATTAAAACTTTTGGAAGAACACTTTGAAGCACTCAGTAGTTTCTAATATATTTCAGCTCTCACCCCTGTAATGTCATCATCCTTTTCTTGTAACAGTTTCTTGATTTTCCTCAGAGCTTTGTTCCGCTTCCTCAAAACCCTCAGAGGGTTAAACCCAACCTGAAACAACCACATGTTTGGATTATGTTCATATACATTTATTTTCTGAGAACAACAAACTGAAGCAGAGAGAGTGAGAGTAGATGTGCCGTGCATACAGCCTCTACAAGCTTCTCCCTGAAGAACTCAATATTGGCGAAGAAGATAGGCGAGGGTATCCTGAAGATTTTTACTCCATTTGGTTCGAATATCTAAGAGGGGAAGGGAAATGCAATTCAGAGTTTTTTCAAAATATGAACTGAAAATATTCAAAAGTATTGTGTTTGATTTCATTTAACAAACTTACATGGTGATAATCTTTGCGATCTCTGTAGAGGTCAGTCCCTGGGATGTTAGCCAAGACGGAACAGCGGGGGCTGCAAAGACATGAAGAGAGTCTTGGTCATACTACTCATGTTTTTTTGGATAAAAATAAATACATTACCTTTATTTTATACAATTAATATTCCTATAAACTAGAAAAGTGCACTCAGTAAAGTGCAGATCTCTGCCAGGTGGCTGCCCAAGCTGATTGCAGCCTCTCTTGACAATTCTCATAATTTGAGCAGATGTGCCACAGCATATTTCAGAAGTTAATAAAAATAGATGCCTCACCTATTTTCCATACCATCATACCATACCATCTCTTTTTGTGCCTAACTTAGGTGGATCATAACATAACGGGTATGGAATTAATCTGCAGATGCTGCAATTCAAAATAAGACCAAACTTTTTGATTGATATCAGTTTTTGAGCCATGATGAAGGCCAAAATGTGGCCTGCAACAGATGGTAAGGCTTCTTGTTTTGAAAAAAACTTGCAGCCCGTATCAGCCAGTTAAGAGTAATGAGGAGTCAGCAGTCAGTGGTGGTATATAACAGTCAATAAAACAGGTTTTTCAACAATTTTGAATAACTGCAACCAGGAGAGGTCCTTGAGCACACAGTCATTCACGTGCAAGCCAAATATTAGGCTGATTGGTCCAGTAGTTTGCTTATGCCTAGTGGAAATAAAAAAGATACTAGAATTGGACATCAGTCAAAGATAAAGCATTATAAGACAGGGTTCTTTGTTTATCAAAGGTCCAGTGTGTGGGATTTCAGGCATCTATTGGCAGACATGGTTTATAATATTTATAACCATATTTTCAGTTTACAGTCCCCTAAAAATAAGAATTGTTGTATTTTTGTTATGTTAAAGGCGCTGTATGTAAGAATGTGGCCAAAACGGTTCATCAATCAATTTTCAATCAATTTTATTTATAAAGCCCAATATCACAAATCACAATTTGCCTCACAGGGCTTTACAGCAT
>NC_065528.1:9055833-9079075 GCF_006386435.1 Epinephelus moara
AGAGAGAGAGAAGGAGAGAAGAAGAGAAGGTGCCCGGTGTATTATAGGGGGGTCCTCCGGCAGACTAGGCCTAAGTCAGCCTAACTAGGGGCTGTCAGCCTAACTAGGGGCTGTACTGCACTCAAATTCAAAATACTGCCGCGAGTCGTGTCCGCCCCCCGTCCCCTACAGATTCAAGGTTGCTGGACAGCAGCACGCTGGAGACTGATTTGTTTGCCCACGGGCGGCTGCCGTGGCAGGGCTGCGTCGCCGCGTCCTTGATCTTCGGTTTTCCAGCGGACCGTTCGAGCAAGTCCGGCTTCTCTGCTGCTAATGCTGCTGCCGGGATACAACTGAGGAGACTGCTAATGCTATGAGACACTGCTAATGCTGCTTGCCGTGCTGCTGTAGCTCAGTCGTAACTTTAACTGATGCTGAGACTCTACTGACTGCGTGACTGGTAGACGGCGGTGGGTGGCGCAACAGGCCAAAACACAAATTCAGAACATAAACATGATTTGCGGAAGCAGGTGACCTGTCCAGGGTGTACCCTGCCTCTCGTCCGATGTCAGCTGGGATAGGCTCCAGCCCCCCCGCGACCCTCAAGAGGATGCAGCGGTTAGAAGATGAATGAATGAATGAATGAATGATTTGCGGACCGTAAAAGTTTTTTTTAAATGCGAATATTCTGGCTGTACTATTGTTGTCGGTGAGATCAGTATGTTATATGAACATTATTCCTTAGTCTCTGTGACATATTAGGAGGATTTTATGACTTTTTGCTTTATATTTCTTACATATAGCTCCTTTAACAGACAAACTAAACGTTCACTCTAGATAGGCTCCATTGTCCACTGTAGTACTCCTACATGTCTTGTTCATTATTTGAGCTTTACCCATATTAGGGACTAAAAGTCAGGATATATTAACGTCTGCTGTTTAGATTTTGACCACTTTTTTAAAATATCTGTTTCTTGTAAGTCTCCAACTTAATGGAAGTGCAGCACTAAATCACGGGGACGCCCCTTTAAAAGGACAAAAACTGATTGATGCTGCATAATTACTGTGAATTGTTGTTGTATGATTTTTTTTATCCACTGCAGTAAATCCATAATTTTATTATTATTCAGTCAGTTTTCATATTAAGGAACTAACATCAGAGTCATAACTTGTGTCATTACAATTGAGTCCTGAAGACCACAGTGATCAGCTCCACCCCCAAGCCCACTGCCAGACCATAATCCAGTCCCAGGAGGATGGCACCCAGACATGTTCCCACCCACACCACCTGCAGACAAACACTAGAGGTCAAACACTGAAAGATTGTGTGAGGAAATAAACTGCGTAAATACTGCACATCTTAGTTATAGCAGTGAACCATGAGACATTGTGAACACGCACAAGTTCTGTTTTGTCCCTCCTCCATAAGTACGGGATCTCTCTGAACTGCATCAGCATGCCCTTCAGGTTGACAATGACCAAAGCACCCAGGACAGACTGCAGTGAAGTCAAATATCAAGGGAAGGTGAAAGGAAAAAAAACATTTAGACCTGTAGATATACAATCAAAACTGAGCTTACTTCATATTTGCATGAATGTGACAGAAAAAAAAATCAAAAGTCAAACTCTCTAGCATAAAACAAAATGAACTAGAGGATATATAAACATAATGGCATTAGTCGTTAGATTACAGAGGTGGGTCTCACCGTGGGAAGCGGCTCCAGCAGGAAGCCAAGTGCCACAGTAACAATCATCGTCATCAAGGCTGAGATCAGCCCTGCAATCTGCATTTGTAAAACAGTTAATGTTTCATTTTAGAATGCCAATGAAGCAATGATTGTAAACCGGCATCACAGTGAATCTTTTTGAAGACAAAAGTATCTGCGTGTAGTGACCTTGTAAGATTTGTGACTCAGATTGTTTCATCACCTGTGTTTTGCCTCCTGAGCTCTCCTGCACAGCCGTTCTGGAGAGTGCTGTGCTGGCTGCAAACGACCTGAAACTTGCACCAAATATGTTGCTGATCCCAAATGCAATGAGTTCCTGTCATGGATCAACGAAAAAGTGAACTTTGCTTTGACTTCTGTGTGACCCATTTTTTTTATTTTATGAAAGCTCACATTAAACCTTGAGATAAAAGCAATATTCAACACAACTTTATATCTTCATGACCAAAATTACGAGGAGTCTTCTTGCACTCTTATCATCAGTCAGTAAAACAATTAACTCTTTTTCCTGTGTCAGAGCTAAACAAGGATAGACAGGGTTAATGTCATTCACCTGGCTCCCATCAATGGTGTAATTATGTTTGATAGCGTAGACTTTGGCCACAGAGAAGGCAACAGCAAACCCCACTATGGCTATAGGAAAGGCCTCTGCAGCGCTCATCTGGAAGACTTCAATATCAGGCGCAGTGGGTGACTCATACCTGAAACATAATTGTGTTTAACTGTGCATTAAAAGGATCAGAACAGTGAGGGAAATGCAGCTTGAAGCACATTTCAAGTACTGTATTTCAATACAGTTTTGAGGTACTTTACTTAAGTGTTTCCATTTGATGCTACTTTAAACTTCTGTTCGCTTAAAGAGGAAAATTTTGTAGCCTACTTTTTACTCTACTATATTTATCTGACAGCTTGAGTTACTTTTCATATTAAGACATTATATATAAAATATGACAAGCGTATAAAACAGAATATATTTTTAAAGATTACATCAATGGTTCCCACCCTTTTTAGTGTCTGACCCTCAGGGACTGTTCGTTATTTATAGGAGGGGAGGTGGGGGTGGGGGACAAAACGGGGGAGGCATGTCAAAAAAAATACTTTAAGCACTGGGGAGGGACTTGTGGTTTTTTTTTTGTTTGTTTGTTTAATTTTGGCTTAAGAGAGGGACATACAATTTTAAAAGGTTGTATTTTGTATTTATTCTAAATACCCTCTCAACAGAAATTATTATCGGATTTTCAGATTTACGACAGTCCTTCAATACATAATGCACAATAAAGGCTTCCATCATCAAAATCACTTTCAGGCTTGATATACCAGGGTACTTTGTAATCCAGACGGAATTATTTTCAATAGTAATAGGTGAATTTTATCTTGTTTCTGTTGAGTTTGAATGAAGTGTGTTTTATGACGAGATAGTGAGGCAATTAAGCTTAGTTTGGTGAAAGAGACAAACATGAATTCAGAAGGTGCATGGTTGTATTTCTCTATTTAATAAGGGAATAGCTTTAAGAATATTACCTCTCGTGACATTTTGTGAGTTTATTTTGTGTATCTATTGGAATGAAAAGGCCGAGAGCTTGTAGAATGTAGCAAAGTGGCAGCATGGGGGTAGTGGTAAACATAAATATCATCATATACCGTTCACCCCGGTGGAAAACCAGGAAGGTATTAAGGTGTGAAAAAACAGATACCACCCAACCGTTCTACATGTAAATTTAGACTAAGGAGACCCTGTAAAAACATTCAATTCTGTGCTTCCGTATGAATTACAAAGGCTTTATTCAACTTCAAGATTTCATTTTCAACTTTTTACTTTTAACTTTCAACATGAAAGGGTACATTTTAAAAATCTAATAACACCCGCCTTGCCAAGTTTATTTTATTGCTACTCTTGTGTACAGTTTATTTGGTAAAGCAGTCATTATATGCACATGCTGCTAACGCCAGCTGTGTGCCTAAGAGATTTTCATGTTTTGTTCTAAATATCCCACTTGTGAATTTTGAAGCCTTCAGGGGTCTTTAAAAAGATGGTTACTAACAAGTGGCTGAATGAGACTACAGAACGTCATCATGGAAAACATGGCTTTACAGCCTTATTGCAGTGGTGACGTTGAAGTCATGCGGCCGTAGTGTAGTTTATAGCCTATGTATGTTAGCTTTTTACTTCTGGTGATTGAATTTACACTTCAAAAGTCCTAAATGTTGTGTTTATTTGTGATTATGGTGGAGAAGGGGTCATACATTTTCCCCCAGTTGCAATGGGAGGTTAAAGGAAAAATATTTTCAGCTTTGGAAAGATTAATATTTAAAAAGAAAAAAAAGAAAAAGAAAAACAAAGAGCCAAAAAAAAAAAAAAAAAAAGTCACAGCCCAGCCACCCCCCTCCTCCAGTAGGTAAAGTACAGTCCCTTGCAAAAAAAAGTGTTGTTGTTGAATAGGGGCCCCTTGTCTTGTTCCAGACACATCCTCTCAATATGCTTATAAGGTGTCATTTAAGGTCAAATATTTCACAAAAAACAAAGATTAAAGAACAGTTTCGCTCAGTTTTAGTACTCAAAGTAGCCTCAGCACTTTGGTCAACCTTGGTTGTTTTAAATATGCTTTATAAATAAAGTTTGAGTTGAGTTGAGTTGAGTTGAGTTGAGTATATTTTCACCTATGATCTACTGATGACGGTAGAATTTGAAACTTACCCTTTAACCATTGTGCCAATAACAGTGACATTATATCTCGTCTCGAAGGTGAAGCCATAGGACACCCCACAAGCTATGACAGTCTGTGAGAGTGGGAATGAAACTGTAGAATTATTCTAAGACAAATGACTCTCAAAACCCAGGTATCAGAGCTTCCCTGAATGCCCCACCAGTGAGAGTTTTTAGAGCTGTATTACAACACAATGATGGTGCTAACTAACAAGTGAACTGTGTTATACTTTGAGGAATCATTATAATGAAAAGTATAATTCGTAGTTAATTAGACAAACTGAAATGGTAATAATGTAAAGTATACAGTGCATGGTTTGCAGTTAATAAGATAAATTCTTCAGGAGAAGTATCTTCCTTTGAGGTTTCCCTCACCATGATAGCCTCTATGGGGATGGGAACAGGCAGCTTGGTTTTGTATCTGTCATTCAGCTCCTTCACAATGAACACCACCACCATGATCACGATGGACATCACCAGGTCACAGATGTTGGTGGAGGTGATCTGGACAAAGATCTTCTCTAGGGTCTGTGCAAAAGAAGCACACATTTTGATAATGTAAAAATTCCAATGCAAACCACATGACAATGCAGAAATCATAAAAAGGCCATATAATTTATAACTGCTCCAGTGTAGTTTAGACACTGGTTTTAATCCATTTTCTTCAGTCTACAGTGTGCTAGTGTACTTTGATATATCAGATTATAGCAGATTAAGGCAGTAAATACAAAAAGATTATGCATTTGTTAAGATTAAACATATGCATATCCAGTACTGCTTCACTATAAAATCATATTGTATTGAGTTCCTCTGCATGTTACTGGAGCTCTGTCCAAGAGGCAGACTCCAGGGCAGAAAAATGAAGCCAACGCCAAATGCCAAAAACTGCAGTGCCTCTAATGGCCGCTTGGGGCTGGTTCCAAAAGTGAGTAAATCCTTAAAGACCCCCATGCCCAGCTTTTCAGCAGAAAAAAACATGTTTACACCCTGGTGCAAAAACAGTTTTTGTCTCTAAAGCTAATTTCAACCTTCATGACAACTGTACTGGGGGTAAATTTTCATTTACCCAGAACTTGCGACAGCCGTCCACAAACCAATGGGTGATGTCACAGTAACTACGTGCATTATCTTGTACAGTATATGTCACTGTCCAGAGTAAGGCTAAGAGTAAGAATGAAATAAAATTATGAAGCCTATGAACTTAATCACATTAGCCAACACATTATCTGAAGTTGAAAGTGTCAGTTATCTATGTTATTAAATGGCCTTGCCCCTAAAATTACGAAATTCCAGGCCTAGCTACAACCAGTGAAGGTTTCTCTCTTGATTCAGACACACCTTTGCCTCTCAGAACTGTCTGTGGAACTAAAGCTATAGTTTATGTTCTCTTTCCGAGGTCTACCTTGTTTTCCCTACTGCCTGAATGATAAAAACATTTGAAGTGGTCAATCTCTGCTAATTCCCAGTACAAAATGACATAGACAATAATAACATAACTGTCAGATACTTACATATATGATAGCGAGTGGACCATTGATGCCTGGAACGGTCAGCCCTAACACAAACTTGAGCTGTGACACCACGATATGGATAGCAGCTGCTGTGGTGAAGCCAGACACCAGAGTGTCAGACAGGTACACAACAATAAAGCCCACCTGCAGAACACCCATGGCAAGCTGCGTGGGACAGAACAAATAAGGGAAAAGAACGTGCCAACATGCCAACATGGTATGGTATGGTATGGTATGGTATGGTATGGTATGGTATAGTATGGGAAGTCAAATCTACTTGAAAAATCCCCACGAGAAAGGTCACAGAGTAGGCCACCAGGACCCTCTGTTCAGTCTTGTTCAGGCCCTCAAAGGCGGTGATGTTGGCTGGTGATCCTTCATCTGGCACCAGGCGGATCACCACAGCTCCTAGCATCAGGCTCAGGACTGGGAAGGCACCTGCGTGAAGGTGGGTGTGGAGAGGTGGAAGACACTGTTAACCCATAGAACACACAATCTTTCCCCCCCTTTTGTTAAAATGATACCTTTTCCATACAGGCTTTTAAGTAATATATTTATGACTGATGACAGAAAGTCTATTATATAGGAAAAACAAGAGAAATGTTGATAAGTAATACATTATAATAACTGTGATAATAAGTGGTGTGTCCCAAAGAGCTATCAATCAAAAGAAAAATCATCAGATGGTATTTAAAGTTGAATTCATATCAATTCATATCAAACCCCTTTGGCAGATCTACCATAAAGCAAAATAATAATTTTTTTTTCTATGATTTTGGTCTTGGTAAATCAAGTTATTATGTTGTTTCACTTGCTGTAGAGAAAATTAAGGTCCAGTGTGTAGGATATAGGGGATCTAGTGGCAGAAATGGAATATAATATGAATTAGTATGTTTTACATTAGGTTATAATCACCTGAAACTAAGAAACGTTGTGTTTTCATTTCGTCCTTTTCAAGTCTACAAGAACAATGCCAGGTTTTTAAGCCAATTTTACATAGTGGTCAAAAATTACAGTTTACAGGATCATTACATGATGCCATAGAGTGCTCCAGGGATGACGTTTTTATGTAGGCAAACAAGGAAGTTAGCATCACACGAGTTCCCTCACCAAAAAACCAATGGGATTTTCCCACTCAATTTAATAAGCTCTGTGGCAAGCAGATGATTATGGTACTTACACATTTTGAAATCACCAGAAGTAAAAAGCTAACGTTAGGCTATAAATTAACTACACTACATTCGCATGACTTCAATGTCACCTATGCAACATGGCTGTGAAGCCACATTTAGCGTGATGATGGTCTGTAGTCTCATTTAGCCACTTGTTAGCAACCACCTTTTTAAGACACACAAAAGCTTCAAAATTCACAAGTGGGGTATTTACTGACAAAAAATCTCTTATGATTGTGTTGACCACAGACCTTATTTCAGGCATCTAACCGAAAACCCATTCAAAAAGCTGGGAGTACTAAAATGCTAACTCATCTCCGGGTTTTATGACTCATTCCTGGAGCTCTATATTGGGCACAAAAAGACTTTATCCCATAGACTTACATTGTGAATATAATGTAAGGGCTAAACTGGAAGTTAGCAACTCGGCTAGCAGAAGTTAGGTGCTCTGCCGCCATAGGTTTCTAGTGTGCTTGTTCTATGGGCCCTGTGATGTGGAGATTGGGGTAATTTCATGCTGTGGAAATAAAGCCTTTTTTGCTTTAGATGCCACTGAACAACCTTCATTAGAAAGAACTGGACTCTACCTTCAATGCTGTATCCAGTAATCCACGTTCCTTGTCCACAGAGTCTGCCATGTTGCACTGCCATGTTTCTACAGTAGCCCAGAATAGACAAATACTGGCTCTAAACTGGGCCCTTTGTATTTTCTAATCAGTTACTGTAGTTCTCCTACATGCTTGGCACATGAGAATAGTTTCAGTTGGTTACAATCTGCATCCTCACCACTAGATGCCACTAAAGCCTACAAACTAGACCTTTAATGTGAAAATAATATATAGTGACTGACATACCGACAGATATATGTCTTGAAGTACCGAGGAAGAAATATATAAGCATGGGGAAGAAAGCTGTGTAGAGGCCATAGCTTGGAGGCAGCTCAGCCAGCAGGGAGAAGGCCAGACCTGAGTGAGATCACAGCAAAAACACAAAATGAAGACTTCAATAATAATGGATATTTTTGTCAAATATCTCTGGAAAAAAACACACAAACAAAAAAACCAAATGAAATAAACAAAAATTACCACTTATTTTTTCTGCCACATAAATTAGTAAATAGAAGGGAAAGAAGTTTTAGAAAATGGCTGCTATTTAAGAGAAAGAAGTAATATCTCTGGGTAAGTTTGCCAATACTTGCTGGTCAGTATTAAAATGAGGTTGAAAGCTCTGGTAGATAACTTTAGGTAAAGATATTTACCATTACCAGATTTATTGGTGCATTCACACTGACAAGTACGGCAAAATGCAGTGCATTAAGAGGATGATGTACTAATAACAGTCAAAACTTAAGTGTGGAATGCTGGACACTTCTCAGTGTCAAAAACGACCCTGTTAAAATTCATGCATGATGCACATACCTCGTGTACATGGTGTACTACATGGAAGTGTATTAACAGAATCCAAACTGAGAAAACATGGGCCTGTCAAACCAAACACAATAATGGCACCACTGCTCTATGAAACCCATTATCAGTGGCTTGCGCTGCTCCAGGATGGCTTTTTGACCTGTTGAGCTGCTGCTGCGCCCAAAGTTCAAACAGGTTGCTGCTGTGTGTGCCCAACCCAACGGGATGCAGCTCGAACTGTGTTGGGTCTGAAAGGGCAGTAAGAGTCTACGGCTATGCTAGCAGCTCTGTGAGGCTGTACTTAGCTAAATGCTACACCAGCATGATAACAAGGTCCTGTGAAATGGCTGTTTTGGAAATTGCATATTAACATAATAAGGAAACTAAATATGACATGAAATTGAGTATGAAGTGCGTTCCAACTGCATATGGATTTTAAGTGAGAAATGCCCATAGGTAAAGCTACTGAATGAGTGTGAGACATTAGTGTACTGGATGTACTCTGCTGCTCAAAAATACATTACGCTCGTAAAAAGCCAAGTAGTGATCTAATAGTTTTGTTCACTCCAAACGCCATGCAAATTTTGGCATCATATTACTTGCGCAAGTTTGAATGCTAGAATAGTTTGTGTTGACTTGCTTCATATGTGCAAATAACGTTATATGCACGTGAAATCGCTGAATCGATGAATAAACTTCCACCGGTATGTTCTCAGCATCTTATATATCTAGAGGATCTCAATGCTGACTGGCTGTCATGGCATGAATTATTCCCTGAAGTTCACATTTTTCAACTCTTTCAACTCAAAAAAGCAGTTGCTTCATTTGCGCTACTAAATTTGCGTATTTCGCATCATTCGTGTCGTGTCCCTGGCACCCATTGCGGCGCCTAGTGGAATTTGCGTCTTATCACGTCTTTACAGGGACATGTAATTCACTTGGGCAAATTGCTTTATTCGCACCCTATGTGAACACAACATAAATCTTTTGAACAATGCCCAATGACAACTGAGTTTGGATTCCAATAGAAAACAACATAAAAACAAACAATATTGTTTTACTTTAAGGAATATAACCATGATTTTCTATTTAACCCTTTATTACTTACTAATCTGTGTCTCAATATAGTTTTTAATACTTATGGATACTTTATATTGTCTTTAGCATATTTATCAATTTTATGCATTTATTCTTGTACTTTCACTGCTGGGAATCTTTCATTTGACTGTGTGGGGATCAGTAACGCCACATTTCTCAAATGCATCACTGATCTTGGTGATTGTGACAAGCAGCCATACGAGAAATACACTTACATAGAACACTGCCTGTAATGAGCAAAATTCAAGCAAACAAAAAATCTGATCAAATATTAGCTACGTAAACAAGTGTAAAAATTGGACCACACATTCAGTGCCAAATTCATAATTGAAAGTTACATTCCAGCCCGGTCGCCAGAAGAAAATTTTGGCATCATACGTTTCTGCGTACCATGAATATGTTACATTTGCACATTTCATACATAGCTACTTAATATCAACATCTTGAAAGTCATGTAATATATACCAAGCTGCAGAACACTGTTCGAGAACACCAACACTGGTTGTTTTTTGGTGACCCTTTGTGGTGTTTCCATGTGTTTGTGGCATGGTGACCCTTTGTGGTGTTTCCATGTGTTTGTGGCATCAAACTTGGGTGTTTTTAGCAGCACACCGTGGTGTTTCCCAGCAGCATTGTGGCACTGAACCTGGGTGGTTTTTAACTGAGCCTGGGTGTTTTTCACCAACCCACTGTGGTATTTCGCAACTGTGCTTGATTCACTTAACCTGTGTGTTTTTTACAGACACATTGTGGTGTTTCCTGGTGGCATTTGTGACATCGAACCTGGGTGTTTGTCACTGACACATCACTGTGTTTCCCAGCAGCGTTCGAGTCTCAGAACCTTGATGTTTTTCATGGATCTGTCCCTGCATTTCCAGCAGGTTTTGTGCCACCAAACCTGGGTATTTTGCATATGTGCATATTTTAAGCCAAAATAAGATCTTTTCCCAACCTTAACCAAGTGATTTCTGCGCCTAAACCCAACCACACTTTCATCACAGCATTGTCGAGAAATATAAGGTTTCAATGTACCACACAGTAATATCAAAAAGTAACAAGTCTGTGGTTTGCAATAATTAATTCTGTAACAAAGCAAATAATATTCATACAGTTCAGCATAAGTAAGTATGGAGGTCTAGACGGTGTCTCTGAATGCACAAACAATGATAGGACTCTGCAGTCACAGACTCAAGTTCTCTTCATCCTGCTCCTTACCCTGCATAATGGCCACCAGTCCAGTGCTGATCCCAGATACCACATCACCTGGCAGCCACTCTTTAACTCTGTAGATCCTCATCCAGCCAATGATGGGCAGAAGAGAGAGCACTGCATTCTTGGCACGTTTTGAATCACAGCTGGATTTAACAGAAATAAAAAGCTCCTAGACTGAATTTTGGATTTTCCTTTGACACAATGTCATCAAACCATCTATCATATACACTTATTTTGCAAAAGATTTCAAATCAAGAGCACAAGTTATTGACTCAAATCAAAGACTATGATCCAGACATCTAAAGAACTGGGGTTCACTTACATCAGATACTGTTTCACATGGTCCCAGGTGGTTTTACGCACCCTGTAGATTTTCTCATGATCGTCAGCAAAGCTGTCCTCAGAGTACACAGGTCTGGCCACTGCGTATTGTTTCCTTAAAGTTGCCATCCTCACACCACAGGTGTCTTAAGCATCCCAAGTATAATGTGAAAAGTTCTGGAGAAAGCTTCTTTAAAGAACCTTTGCCCGTTGTTTTCTTGTACAGTGTTGAGAGTCTGTGTTTATCTAATCTGTGATCTGAGATCAGTTCCATCACTATGTCAGTTTTGTCTCAACTCTGTTCAATCATTAACGAAGATTTATGATTTATTGTGTCATTCATTTCTTTGGCTCAGTTACCTTCAAGCTGAGATTAGATGAGAGGTGTCCCCACAAGCTGGGAATATTTTGGTTTCGTTTAGTTTTTGTAAGTAGTTTTAAATCAAAATACTCACTTTCTTCGTACTAGAAGTTTGCCTTAAAAATGATCTAAGACTGCAAATTCAATGCAATAATCACAACTGCAAATGTGTTTTCTGAGCTTTACCTCTCACATGATGATCACATAGAAAGGTTCAATCAGAGAAAAGTCAAATTGAAAGGGATATAGCAGTTTGAGTACCTAAAATTGTCCCAAAAACATGGAAGCAGTTAGAGTAAGAAATGCTTAGAGGTCCTCGTGCAGATGCAGTGAGGGAAAATCAATGATGGTGCAACAGTTGCAAAACTTTATTACAGTGTCATATTGGTTCCGTGGTGCAGCAGTCCATCTAAGAAGATCAATGAAGTATTACACACCACCATTTCTTAAGCATTGGGATATTTTTCAAGCACAAAGATTACATGGACTTGGCCTGTAGTGACATCACTGCAGAGGCATATCAAAGTCAACTTTGTCACACAGCATTTTATTATTGTATTTTTAGGTGTCTGGCTAAAGATTTCACCTATCAGCCACAATATTAAAACCACTGACAGGTGAAGTCAATAACATTCATAACATTCACATTCAACTGTTTAGGAATGGCCCGCGGACTGTGACAAAGAGCTCAAGATGTCTACCTAGCCTTCAATTCAATTCGATGCTTTGAGTCCTGTGGGCTGCGAGGAGGGGCACCAGCGCATCAAATGGTCAGTCGTATAGATCTGTGGAATTTAAAGGCCAGGTTGACACTTTGAGCTCTCTGTCATGTTCCTTGGGCCATTTCTGAGCAGTTTTTGTGGTATGGCAGGGTGCCATTGCCATGAGGTGGTGTACTTGGTCTCTAATGGTGTTTGGGTTGTTGGTGTGTGTATAGTGCCATTGCCATGAATGCCAGACCCAAGGTCTCCCAGAAGAACATTGCATTGTAACAAGATGACTTCACTTCACTTGTCAGTGGTTTAAATGTTGTGGCTGATCGGTGTTAATTACTTGAGGCTTATAAAGATGGAAATCTATGCCCTGACTGATGTATCGTGTGTTGTCATGTCTGAGGAGTCCTTTAACACAGCATTTTCTTTTTAGACACCAGTATGCAATAGGTTGATTGTATTGAACTTGTGTTTCTTTTTTTACCTTTTTCTTTTTTTTTTTGGTGTTTTTGTCACCTGTTCTCAAATCTGGGCTTGTGGTTTCTTAAAATGCATCAAAACAAAGTAGTACTACCATTTCTACAACTACAACTTAAAACACATCTGTTGTTGCTACTATCACTGCTGCTAATACTACTCTGAGGAAATGACTAAAATAAATCCAAACAAAACTTTCTTCAAAATGGGGTACATCAACCTTTACCTTAGATCGACAGGAACAAGTAGACGACAGAAGCAATGTTAGCAGTGAATATTACATATGAACTGAGCCCTCGTGTCAAGGTATCTGAATGAAAATGAGTTCTATGCGTACCCACGAGTCTCCCCTAAACTTGTAAGGCTTGGTTCAAGTAAATGTTTTACTCCTTACGATCACTGTACTCCTTTAAAATAAAGCTGTATATTTGTTTTATTAAAGAAAAGGTTAATCGGGGGGGTTGTTGTTTATGACCACCATATTCACAAACAAGGTTAAAAATAATCAACAAACCAAATGCCACCCAATAAACCTGGTGCTTTCAGTGCCTGTTGGTAATCCAGCCTTTATGTCCAATCCCAGCTGGCCACCAACATTGATATAGACATAGACATTAATATTTAGCTGAATTTAGTTTGTGACGTCAGATGAACATAATTTAATGTCAGGGCATTGAATGCCAACACCATTTTGATGTACTGATGACAGATGACGCTGATATTTTATTGGTTTTAAGTTGTGTTAAGTAACAAAAATCCAACATCTTCCAAACGTCTCATGCCAACATCATCTTGACATGGGGTAACTACATGTAGTCTTAAGTTCAGCAAAAACTTAATGTCTGCAAAATGTCATAATGTTATTGTCCAAACAATATGAAATTCTAACATCTTTTAAAATTTAAAATATCGTCAACCTGACTTTGATTCCAACTAGAATTTAATGTCTGTCATACTGAAGAGTCCAATGTCTTTCTCACAACTATTTGATGGCCAGTGCCAGCTGGGATGAGAATGACAGTTTTTAACAGTGTGGGGAAGGAAGAATGTAAAGTTTAAGGAAATTACAAAAAAAAACAAAAAAAACATACACAGAAACATTGAATGACATTATTTAGAGTGATGAAATATTTATTTCAATATTTCAGCCACTGAACATTCAGTCTCTTTCACATTGCTTTGGTCCCAAACAGAGAATATTATTTTGAAGTTCATTTATTCTCATCATCATGGAAATATATATATCTACAACATGTAAAATATATTGCATCTAAAATTTCTACAAATTCAGTATATACAGTATAAAAAACATCAATACCATGAAATTAATTTTTTTACATTACCGTAAATATTGCATATGTAAACTTAGATTGTCAGATGTACAAAGTCAAAAACAGTATTTCGTCATTTACTACATCAGTGTTTTATACAGCATCATCTTTCAACATTTACTCTTTTTGTCTTTGGTCTTTTAGATATTTTTTCCCCAAAAATAAACGTCTTCTCATTCAGAAGTTAAAATCTGGTTTCTCGATCTGGAACCTGTGGATCAAGAAGGAGATGCGTTCAGTCTGTTTCATTTTAGAAATGAATGGAGCTGATAAAAATGAACTTTTAAGCATCACATTTAAAGAATGAGCCTTTCAGGTAATAAAGACGGTTAAAACTCTGGTGCATTTGTAGTTTTTCTGTTGATCAAAGTGTAAAAATAAACACAAAATGCATACGTACATGTCTATCTCTGCTCCTCACACTGCCTCCAGGGTGGTGAATTGTGACTGTTGTTATAATCTGCAGGACAACATGAAGAGTTAAGTATTGTGTACATGTACACAGTACTAAAGCCTCCTCCAAATATTGTATACGCCATGTTTCACCAAATAAAAATGTGTCATATTTACTCTTTCATTGTCAGATTTCTTTTCTGTGCGGTCTGGGTGTTTCTCGAGGATGTGCAGCATGGCGTCATGCAGTGTCAGGAAGAACATTGATGGCTGAACTTCATCATCAAAGAAGCAACAGTCATGCAGTTTCAACTGGATGTAAGCTGCAGGTAAGAAGAATGGGTTATTATCTGTTCTAGAACCAGTCAATGCTTACCATTTCAGTTAAACAAGAATCTACCATAAATAAGTCTTGACCAGTTAAAACTTTTGGCAAAGCAGCATTTTAACAGCACTAATAAACACAAAATAAATAACTGATGCAATGGGTGGGTATATAAAAGACATACTTGTGGGCAGTATAAATGATAAATAAGCAGATACCAGAGGTGTGTCACAAATCAGTCACAAATTTGATGACTTTAGACAAAATCTGACAAAATCCCCCCAAGCCCAAAGCTTTTAAAGTATGTTATTTAAAAAGTGTGCAAGAAACCAAGTAATTTTCTTTCATTTCCTGAAACAACCAATGTTAATGCTATTCATTCCCAGCAAGTCAACACTTAATTCCCCAGATGATCCACTTTGTTTGAACCAATCCAACAGCATCCAATCAAGTTGCAGAAGGGAACCATGATGAACTTGTTATGTTAGTGAGCTCCAGTTGGAAAAAAATGAAACATAATTTTGTTTCCATACAAAACTATGCGATGTTCATGAAAAAGAAATTGCAGTATGCAAAATGTTAAAAGTTGAAAATTACAGATGGAGACGCAACAACTTCCATTTATGTTCGACATTTGAAGCTGCACAAATAACAGTAACTTGAGGCTACTGACCAGAGGGTGTGTTCCAACTACAGGGGGATCACACTCCTACCAGAGGGTGTGTTCCAACTACAGGGGGATCACACTCCTCAGCCTACCTGGTAAGGTCTACTCCATGGTGCTGGAGAAGAGGGTCCGGTCGATAGTTGAACCTCAGATTGAGGAGGAGCAATGTGGTTTTCGTCCCGGACGCGGAACTGTGGACCAGCTCTTTACCCTCGCCAGGGTGCTGGAGGGGGCATGGGAGTTCGCCCAACCAGTCCACATGTGTTTTGTGGATTTGGAGAAGGCTTATGACCGTGTCCCCAGGGGCATCCTGTGGGGGGTGCTCCGGGAGTATGGGGTTGGTGGCCCCTTGCTAAGGGCCATCCAGTCCCTGTACCGAAGAAGCGCGGGTCTGGTTCGCATGGCCGGCAGTAAGTCGGACCTGTTCCCAGTGAGGGCTGGACTCCACCAGGGCTGCCCTTTGTCAGCGGTTCTGTTCATAACTTTCATGGACAGAATTTCTAGGTGCAGCCGAGTGGTGGAGGGTGTCAGGTTCGGTGATGGGAGGATCTCGTCCCTGCTTTTTGCGGATGACATGGTCCTCCTAGCTCCATCGAACATTGACCTCCAGCTCTTGCTGGGACGGTTCGCAGCCAAGTGTGAAGCGGCTGGGATGAGAATCAGCACCTCCAAGTCTGAGGCCATGGTCCTCAGCCGGAAAAGGGTGGATTGCCCACTCCAGGTCGGGGGGGAGGTCCTGCCTCAGGTGGAGGAGTTTAAGTATCTCGGGATCTTGTTCACGAGTGAGGGTAGGATGGAGCGGGAGATTGACAGGCGGATTGGGGCGGCGTCAGCAGTGATGCAGGCGCTGAACTGGTCCGTTGTGGTTAGCCAGAAATTGAAGCTCTTGATTTACCGGTCAATCTACGTTCCAACCCTCACCTATGGTCACGAGCTCTGGGTAGTAACCGAAAGAACGAGATCACGAGTACAAGCGGCCGAAATGAGTTTCCTCCGCAGGGTGGCTGGGCTCAGCCCTCGAGATAGGGTGAGGAGCTTGAACATCCGGGAGGGACTCGGAGTAGAGCCGCTGCTCCTCCACATCGAGAGGAGCCAGTTGAGGTGGTTTGGGCATCTGGTAAGGATGCCTTCCGGACGCCTCCCTTGGGAGGTGTTTCGGGCATGTCCAACCAGGAGGAGACCTCGGGGCCGCCCCAGGACACGCTGGAGGGATTACATCGCCTGGGAATGCCTTGGGGTTTCCTCGGAAGAGCTGACGAAAGTGGCTGGGGAGAGGACTGTCTAATAATAGTATAAGAGGAGGACAACGTGTACGAGTATAAGTTGAGGCTAATATTAACATACCATAAAACTTCAATTAAACCCCTAGTCCCTTTTACTAGCCTGGCGTGGCTACACATTTTCACAAATAAACATCTGTCTCAATTAGACGTCTGGTCTGGTTGCCAAGCAGTTCATTTTTTTATAGAAGTTCTTTGGATGTATAAAACCAGCCTGTTGGCTACCTCAAATTATGTGTCCATTCCTTGATTACCCTTTAAGTTATTCATATTCCTTTAGTCTGTAAGAGTCCTCAGATCAAAAGAATCAAAAGTTTTTTTCATGAAAATTAATCCAAGTTATGAATGTTGTTTTAACAGGATAAAGTGGTTTTGTGTTGGTATGCTGGGTGCCGTAATCCTAAATGCTAAAACTCTCTCTCTTTCTTATGTACTGTCTGTTGGAGCTAAATCAAATGAATGATTCATAATTGAAATATTATCTAAAGACTAATTTTTATACAAGTCACATTCATACTGGTTCAAATAAACTATTTGATTATGTTTCCCATCTTTGCAGAGCAACAGTTTTGTGTGGAAGGAATTAAAGACCTGTCCCATTACAGTTGCCTGTCCCAAATATAGGCCCATTGATTTTAGTGATTTAAGCAAATAGTAGCCCGGGCTATTATTTGAAATTTAACGGAAGTTATGAGGTAACTCTGGTATGGATTCATGGTGCTATATGCTATGAGAGTGCAATGTCAGCATTACTTTTTTCTTATTAGGTTCAGTCACAGTTGTATTTACAAACTTTTTGAACAAGTAAACACAATTTTAAAAATTTGGAATTTTTGTAAATTTAATACATTACTGCTCTGTTTTTAAAATCACATTACATTTGGTGAAGAGTGTAATGAGACTTGTTTTGGACTTGGAACTCAAAGTTGAAGACTTACAAATTGACCTGAGAGTTTTCAGTCTTGACTTGGGACTTGACCTGGACTTGAGTTCAGATACTTAAGACTTATTTTGACTTGCAAAGCAATGAATTGGTCCCACCTCTGGCAAATGCCCACACCGAATATTTAATTGCACAAAAAAATATTCCAGCTGGCATTCTAATGTTTATTGACTCAATGTCATACACCATGATTGAATCACTGTTGAATTATGTGTTTTTTCTGAACGATGATCAACATTGATTTCGCAATTATCTTTCAGTGTTATTTGATAAACTTTAAAAACTGATTTAAAATTGTTTCAACATTGAAACAGATCTTTCTGAAATTTCAATGCTGATTAATGAGAACTTTGTTAACCTTTTTACTACCATCAGAATTAAACTTTGTTTCAACGTTGTTTTAATGATGAAACAACAACTGACATAATTTCAATCACATTTCAGAACTGAAGGTTGGTCATGTGCCAGCTGGGATGTGTAACAATGGGGCAGAAAGGATTTGAAGCTGCACATTTCTGTTGTACGGAGCCCAAGAAGTGACAGCTGACAACCTGACTTGCTGTAAGTGGCAATAATTTAGTAAAGTCTATACAAAAGTTGCTCAACTGAGGGCAAAGTAAAAAGAAATCATCGTCAACCCATATTCCTATACCCACTTTAGGGAATATACTGCCCCCTCTGAAGACCTAGTGCTCTACAGAAATACATGGACACACTTCACACATCTCTGAACACACAAGTGTTTTTTTGTGTCTGTTGGAAGTGACATGAAGAAAAGCAATGACTTTAAATACTGTAGTTTTATACTTACGATCACAAGCCACAATGTAGACCTCAACTTCAACCCGGATCAGTTCTTTAAGCATCTGTAGAGAAGGTACAGATAATTAAAGACTGACAAGCCTTGGTGAAAGAACTACTTCTGTTGTTGCTGTGAATGAACAGCTCACTGTTTTGAGACCCTTCAGAGCAGAGATGTCCAGGAAGGAGACAGCAGCAAAGTCCAAGATCAGGCTGTGGAGGTCTACTTTGGGAACAACGATGTTGGCGGGAAGCTCAGTGTTCCAGTCAATCCGGGTGGGAAGGTCCTTGAAGTCAGTCGGCAGGTCCAGCTCCTCTTTGTTGTACTCATCTTCTGACTCATTGATGGGTCCGCACGAGGTATTCAAGAAGCCTTTCTGTGATAGTAAAATACTGTTTATACATCTTGTTCACACAGAGCTGTGGCACATTCTATATAAATTCCCAGTCCATCACAGGGTTACATGTGACAAAGGTACTGCAGGCAAAACTTGGGTAAGGGTTGCTGCAAAGCCACCCAAAGAAGAAGTATTTTTCAGAGCTGGAACTGCAAACCAGAGCTAAAGGCTCATATCTGCTGCTTCAAGTTCACATTAGCTAACGTTAGCTAGAGTCTCGAATCATAGTGTGTCCTCCACCTCACTCTCCGCTACCTCAGACCATCTAGCGGGGAGAGTGGGCACCAGCTTGCTGTGACACCTTGCACTATGTGGTTTGCACTGGCTGAATTCAAGGTGCTACAGCTGCAAAACAAATTGCAGGAAAAATCTGTCTCCACTATCCTCCCAGTGAAGCAGTGCAGAGTAGCTGGGAGCAAGGCAACAGGACGGTGGGGTGGCTAATGTTAGCTAGCTAATTCCTGTCTCATCTGTGATCTGATGAACAGAGAGAGAGCAAGAATGGGTCAATCAGGGTCTGAGCGAATGTGTCTAACTCTGTGATGAAATAAGATTTATCAATCAGTGTATGGGAAACACTGGGTTACTGTATGAAATGTGTGCATATGCCCATGGTCGTCTGGTGGGAGGAGCTTAGGACAGAGGAGGGGGAGCTGCAGGAGAAGGGTGTATTTTCAAATTCTACCATTGTTTTTCTCTTTGTTTGTTCTAGATTCCTGCCTACCCCAGCTTTAATGTGTTTTTTTTTTGCCGATTTTCTGTAAGTTTTTTTTACAACATTTGAATGGAAACTTGGCTCAAGAGTGATGAGAAGTTGGTGAGGGATAATGTCCCTGTAGGGTCAAAGGTATACTGGTGGGTGTGTCTACACTACAACCTCCCCAGGTAAAGTGTGGAAACAACAAGGTTTGCAGCACGGGGGAATCAACCACTGACTTAGTCTTTTATTTTTATAGGGCAGGGCCTCAGCTTTTATACTCGAGAAAATGCAATTATAGCCTGCCTGTTATACAGGTTGTGAGACAAGTTGTAGACATGCTGTAAACCAAACACAACAAACCCTCATCTGCTCAACACATTACAGAGCTGGTCTTATCATGATCACACATTTACTTGCATCTGAGATAAGTGGAGGTGACCCTTGTCCCATCTGCTGAGCAAATCACACCATCACACTCCAGTTTTTTAAACTAAAGATTCAGTTTCATTATATTCATTTACAGAACCGATTTATTTTTTGATAATTGTATTTAAGTGATGGTAATATTTACTTTTTTTATTGCTTAATGTGTGGAAATGTATTTCTACACTGTTGACATGAATAGATTTTAAATCAAAACAGAAAAAGACAACAGTGACAGCATAAAAATCAGAGAACCAAGACTTTAATGGCACAGTGAAAGTGTTGCCAGAACAGGAGTGAGCTGTTATCAGGTCAAAGGCATTACTTACTGATGTCCACTGAAGGTCTCCCTTCTTTAGAAGCTTACGGATCATCCTCAGGGCTTTATTTCTCTTTCTCAATACTCTCAAGGGGTTAAATCCAATCTGAGAAGACATTGATGTGAAGTGTGTCACAAGCATTAGACAATCAGGTCAAAGATAAGATCTGTTAAATTTTTCAATCCGTCTGTTTACAACATGGTTTGGTTGTTTGTTTTTTTACAGCATTTTCCACCAAATTAGATGTTACAAACTAAATTAGCTAAATTTCGGTGTTTAGATATGATTTATTATTTTTGAACTGAAAAAAACAAAACAAAAAACAATCTGATGTCAGTGTTGTACTTACAGCTTCCACCAGCTTGCCCCTGAAGAACTCAATGTTGGCAAAGAAAATGGGTGATGGTATCCTGAAGATCTTCACTCCATCTGGCTCATATATCTGAAGAGAGTCATTATCTTTAAACTCAAATTACCAAAATTCCAGCAAAGTATTCTCTTTTAAAAGTAAGATGAACATAAAGCAGAGAAGGAGGAGGAAACAGGAATGATTCTATGAATGAAACTGTCAGCAAAGACATTTTTATAACATCCCTCCTCCTGCTTATTTTATTAATTTTAAATAAATCAAATAATAAGATATAAGTATAATAAGAATATCTAAGTCTCTGTAAGCAAATAAGTGTGTTAAAGAGGACTTATTATGCTCCTTTTCAGGTTCATATGTGTATTTGGGGTTTTTATTCAAATATGTTTACATGCTTTAATGTTAAAAATAACACTTTATTTTTCTCATATTGTCTGTGCTGGAACATCTGTATTCACCCTTTGTCTGAGACACTCCGTTTTAGCGCCTGTCTGTTTATGACCCTCTCCTGCAAAAGCCCAGTTTGCTCCAATTTGTCATCACTTCCTGGTCTTTGGTATGTCGGCGTTTTTGCGCCCTCACTGCAGTTGAGGAATGACTGTTAAGTGTAGCGGCACTTTCTACCATCAATAAAAGCTTCCAAACCAGCTGCTGTTCCATCAGGAAAATTTTGGGGAGAAATTAGCAAAATTGGCAAACAATGTTTCCATGATGTTAGCATGTAGCTACATGTAGCAGCAGGAAATTACTGTATAAGAGACCGGTGGGTTTTTTTCTGTCGAGAAATCACCAATAAAAGCTTCAAAACCAAAATCTTCATAACAGGACATTTTCCAGCAGGAATATGATCTAAAATCAGGTAGTGTCACAATCTGATTCTTTCCCTCACCTGCTCCTAGTAAATTTCCATTCACCTGCACCCTGCCTGCCAGCCACACCCCCCAATCAACTCACCTGTGCACACAGCTGCTTCTCATCAGCACCCCCTACATATAAGCAGCTGCTGCCTTCCCCTTAGTGCCAGACTGTTCTTTGACTTCATGCAAGACTTTCCAGCATTCACTCTTGGCTTGATTCCCTGTAACGACCCTGCTTGTTCCTGACCTGCCTCTGTTGCCTCTGCCCTGCTAATCACCTCAGCCCTCTGTCTCAGACTCTGAGTCCTGCCTGCTCCCTTCCTGGTTCTTGTCTGCTTGGCTCAGTGGCTGCATGGTGCTACACCAGTCCTGCTTCCCTCAGATCTCCTGGTTCAGCCCGCTACTTTAATCTTTACTCCACTACCAGCCTCACGAGAAACCCACCTGCACTCACAGTATAGTCCCCAGCTCTCAATCTGCTCTTAAGTATTGGCTTCCTGCTCTCGTCTCACTCACTCACTCACCACAGAGACTACAAGCAAGCTAAACCCAAAGACCCCAGAACTGTTGTATATTGGTGTGTGCATTAAAGCTAATTACCTACTGTCTGCCTGCCTCAGTGTGCTGCATTTGGCATGTATGTCATGGCATGACATCAGCATGTAGCTACTTGTAGCACAGTATGTAACGTCAACACTTGGCAGTAGCACTCCTGGAGCAGAAATCTGTCATGAGCTGATGTCAGCTTGTAGTCAAAGTAAAAAAAAAAGTTGGAAACAGAGTGTTCACAATGGTCTAAAGCCTGAGGTTTTTGCTCACAGGGATTACTTCTACATACATTTACCTCATTATTTGAAACTCTGGCCATGTTTAATATCAGCATCCAACATTGTAACATTATATATAATAAGGAAAAGCATAGTAGGTCCCCTTTAAAATGTCAAACTATTCCTTTAACCTTAGTAACGGAAAACACCTTACATCAATGTAGTCCTTTCTGTCTTTGTAGATATCAGTTCCTTTGATGTTGGCCAGCACACTGCAGCGAGGACTGAAGAAAAATAAAAAGATATAAAAACTCAATTTGGTATTGAGCAATAACAAGACAGGGATTCTACAGCCATGCTAGCCGGTATGTGAGACTTCACTTGGGCACAGCAGAACTTTGAGCCAAATGCTAACACACTTACAATGACAGTGCTAACAGGCAAATGCTTTGCAAGTGGCCTAATATTGACTACATTCACCATCTTGATGGGAATGTCATTAGTTTTGCAGGTATTGGGTCGAAAACCAAAGTACTAGATAGATCAATTCACTTGACGATGGCATGAAATGAAAAGTTAAGCATTCAACAAAGTGATTACAGTTCATCCTAGGAGGGACATGAATGTGTATAAGAAATTTCATTACAATCCATCCAATTGTTGTTGAAGATGTTTCACTCCAAGTGCCAAATGTGAACCTCATGGGGGTGCTAGAAGAAATCTTTGGCATATAGCATCTGTGAATGTGATTGCAATCCTACTAACAGTTGATAAGATTTTTCAATCTGAACCCAAGTGGTGGGCTGACCAACGTTGCCCTATGGCAAGCCGTTTTAACATTTAATCGCTAGACTGGATATTCATTACTGATATCTGCAACATAATTTTGCCTAGTCAAAACTCTTATTCAAGATATCTGTAATTAGATTTTGCCTGGTCAAAACTCTAATTACAGATATCTGTAATTCAGTTTTGACTAGTAAGATTCA
>NC_065528.1:9079373-9081130 GCF_006386435.1 Epinephelus moara
CACGTTACAGATATCTGTAATTCAGTTTTGACTAGTCAGAATGACGTTACAGATATCTTAAATTAAAATTCATACTAGTCACAATGACATTACTACTAGTCAAAATGACGTTATAGATATCTATAATGGTAATTCCGGATAGTCGGACTTAGTGATTAAATGTTAAAACGGCTTGCCATATTTGCCCTCCCCAGAGCACTACAGACTTAAGTAGTTCAGGAAACAGTTCAGACTTTCCATTATCAAACAGGAAACTGCATGCTGCCAAGACTTGAAAGAAAATTACAAGCTAAAACAAAAAAAATATGATAGCTATTAAGTTTTGTTTGTGGAAAAAGTAAAGAGTTAGTGGCCAGATACTTACAACTGAGTCCTGAGGACAACACTGATTAGCTCCACACCGAGACCTGCAGCCAATCCGAGATCCAGCCCCAGCAAGATGGCTGCAATACAGGTACCTATCCACACCACCTGGACACACACATTGGTAAGAAACAGAGGAGTTTTTAAAGGGGGCAATATGTCTCTTGTATGTATATATCATATTATATGTACCTTTTTTATTGCTAGGTAGCACAAAATGAGCCTAATAAATCTTCAAATGCAGAGATGTTTGGTTTTAAAACTTTCTTTGTGATTACTCTGTGTGTAGGAACTTACACAGTCTGGTTTGTCCCTCCTCCACAGGTATGGGATTTCTCTAAACTGCATCAGCATACCCTTCAGGTTGACGATGACCACAGCACCCAGCACAGACTGGTAAAATAATTAATCAAAGATCAGATTTCAGCCAGTCCACTCTCTGAAGACTTCACTAGTATGTTGGTAGTGTTTGAGGGAGATCTGAGGTTTACCTTCGGGAGCGGCTCCAGGAGAAATCCAATGGCCAATGTGACGATCATCACTATGATAGCTGACAGTAATCCAGCAACCTAAAAAGGACAGAACAAGTATGTTCAGCTACAGAGATGAGGAATGCTCCCTTGGTGCCACATCTTAAAGGGGCTTATGTGAAGTTTAGGTGATTGAAAACTATAAACCACAGCAGAAAAATGAAAAAAGTCCAAGACATGTTGGTCTGAATTTGTGTCTCAAAATATGAGTGTGTTCTAGTTAATCTGAAATGCCACTGCTTTATTTTTTTAATTTATCTGATAAATATCAGTAGAGGAATATCAACACTAGAGGTCGGTGTTGGTTAGAATTTTTATTGGTCCCTCATTTTGACTTTTATGAATGTCTGTAATCTTGTCTCAAGAATACATTCGGGTCTATCTTCACTGCAGCTTAAACTCATCAGAAACAACTGATTTTGTCTCAGATTGGAATACAGCATTTCAATGGTTAGAATTAAGGTTAGAATTATAGCTGCTGCGCAGCAATGGTCGGGGCCGGGCAATTTTAGGCAAAATTAGGCAATTCTGAGCAACACACACTAAAACAAAGCATATCACAACATTGAAGTTACATCATATAATTATGGCATGCCCTTCAAATCGTGGATGAGTGGCTGAAGTGATCAGACTCATAATATACAAAGGAAAGAAAAAACTCAAGAACAAGAAAGTAAGAATAACATTAACTGCTAGCAATTATGAACAAACTGGCCTGATCCATCTTAAAGCTAAACATTATCCATGGTGACAAAGATGAAAACATTTTTTAAAATGTAAAAGTAGCTATTGGAAAGACTCTGCATATTGACTGATAGCTAAGCCAAATAAACAGGGAAAAGAGACAAGGGATAACAGGGAAAA
>NC_065528.1:9081325-9165243 GCF_006386435.1 Epinephelus moara
CTCTATCTCACTGAGCTAATTGGCAAACAGAAATGTCACATGTAGCTTCACAAATTGACTAAGCCAGTCACCTGTGTGCAAGACAGCAGCTGTTAGTGTGTAAAGGTAGATTTCAAACGGCTGTCAAAAATTCAGTTATTAAGACAAAAATCCGAAAATACACAAATTGCATCTAGACAGCATGGAGATGTTGTTAATTTGTTTTTAACAGTGATTTATTGGCTCCATAAGTGAAAAACTGATGTTTAAAAATGCCATTTTTGCATTGACTCCAGTTGTTCGCATGAGAGCAAAATTGTCAAGTGTCAATTGAGCAAAAATTGTGGGAGGAGATAGGTTTAATAAGTTTTACAGATTTTGAAAAAAACAGAGTGATGGACTTCATAATTTGCAATAGGTTTAAATGTACAAAAGTTTCTTCAGTATTGGGGGTACATTTTGGTTGAAGTTGCAAATCTGTAGCACATATGGTTGATTTGTTGTGAATTTTCAAAATTTTGAACTTTAGGGGCTTGCTGTAGCGCCACCATCAGGACTATTGGCCTGTTTTTGCAGCTGAGGCAGTCTGGCATGGGACTGGACCTTTGTGCAAAGTTTGGTGATTTTTTGCGCATGGGAAGTATGATTTCCTCGGAAGAAGAAGAAGAAGAACATGCAGCAAAACAACAGGGTCCTGGCAGCTTAGGCTGCCCGGCCCCTAATTAAGGAATAAGAAAACATGAGATATTATATTACCTGAGTCTTGCCACCTGTGCTCTCCTGCACTGCACTCCTGGAAAGAGCCGTACTCGCAGCAAAAGACTTGAAGGAAGCTCCAAAGATGTTGCTGACTCCAAAAGCTATCAGCTCCTACAGAAAACACGTCTTGTTATCAAAATCCTGACAAGACATGCAGCTTTTACTTTACATGCGGTCCATTTTCGCATTATTACATACCTGGTTTCCATCGATGGTGTAATCATGTTTTACAGAATAGACTTTTGCCACAGAAAAGGCAACAGCGAAACCCACTATGGCCATGGGAAATGCTTCCACTGCTGTCTCCTGGAAGATATGCAGATTGGGGGGGATGGGAGCCTCATACCTGAGGGTGGATTGTGTTGAAATAATATTAAACATAGACACCTTAGTTTGAATTACACCGCAGAAAACGTCATTGTGGTTATGGGTCATCAAGTTCATGGCAAAAAAAACATGTTGCGAGCGTTAAAGATTTACTCCAGTGTGCATAGAGTGTATGACAGTGTGAATAACTGTATTTAGTTAATGACACTTTTTTTCACTGACAGATGGCCATTAAAGATGAACTCACAGAGATAATAAAACACTATCTACACGTGTTACACCAGTACTGATGGATGTAACCGTACAGATACATGGATATTGCTTTTTTTTTCTTTTTTTTTTTATGGCTTCATTGTCTTTACACTCTATCATGGTCCATGAATTAGTCTGTTCTGACAGAGTGAGAGACCAAGACACCATGTGCCATGTGCTTTTAAATCTATAAACTTTTAACTACTGAACCAGTTGCTTTAACCCCAACAAAGGTTACAGCTGTTTGAGAGAGATTTATTCATGTCGTCTTTACAGTAAAAACAGTAGAGAACTGGGAAGCTTAGAAAGACAGTAATCAACTTCAAGTAGTTAGATTTGTTTTTATTTGTCCAGGTTTTGAGATACAGTATCTGTCTGACATGTATGCCCATGCCCTGATAAAATGAAGATGAATAGAATGCCATTTATGGTGTTCAGAATGACAATATGTTTTAAAATCTGAACACCAAGGAAAGAAAATTCCCGCACACTGTCCTGTTACTTGCAATAGTTTATTGTAAGTCATCAAGTTTTCCAAATGTCTTTATTTTTTCAAAGCTCTGAGTACCACTAACAAAATTCTATTTATCTCAATTGTACTATATATCAATCTTGAAGATATACACCAATCACCCACAACATTAAAACCACTGACAGGTGAAGTGAATAATGTTGATCATCTCGTCACAATGTATTGATCTGCTGGGAAATCTTGGGTCCTGGCATTCATGTGGATTCTACTTGACCTGCACCACCCACCCAAACAGCTTGCAGACCAAGTACACCTCCTCCTGGCACTGGCACTGGCACTGGCAACGTTCTCTGATGGCAGTGCCCCCTTATGGCAGTGCCCACACCACAAAAAATGCTCAGGAATGGCTCAAGGCACGTGGCAAAGAGCTTAAGGTGTCAACCTTGCCTTCAAATTTCCCAGATCCAAATCCTATTGAGCATCCATGGGACATGCCGGAGCAAGTCCGATCCATGGAGGCCTAGCTATGCACAGGATTCAAAGGATCTGCTGCCAACACCCTGGTGCCAGACAAAACAGGACACCCAAGGAGGCCCCACCTTGGATTGGACTTGGCTCTTGCCTGTTAAGCCATGGACACAGGACCTCAGGATTATCGGCATCTCGCATGGATGCTCAATCGTATTGGGAAGTTCTTTGTCACAAGCTCTTTGGAACGTTCATCTGACCATTCCTGAACAGTTTTTGCAGTATGGCATGGTGCATTGTCCTGCTGTGGAAGCGTACTTGGTCTGCAACGGTGTTTGGGTGGGTGTTGCATTTCAAGTTACATCCACATGAATGCCAGGACCCAAGGTTTCCCACCAGAATGATGCTTTTGATGTTGTGACTGATCAGTTTCTATCTCTTATATTTCTATCTCAGCAGATCTCAGCTACCATAGCAGAAGTTAATTGTGTAGCTAACATTAAGGATAAATGATAAAAAATATTTTATGTGTGATTTAAGCGAGCCAACTGAAGGAAGTGTTGTTTATGAAAATGTTATCAGTCCTGTCCATAGTTCAATTCAAGGAAGTAGATAAATCTGATTCTATGTAAGCATTGTTAATCATGTTGCTCACTGCCAGCACACTAAGGACAATGTTGGAGACAATGTTTCCTGTTAAAATCTGACTTTGATCTTATGTCATCACAATAACCTTACTTTTTCCAACTTTAATTTCTGTTGACATTTAAACTGTGTTGCACCTAAAAGTATAGAGCATGTTTGATATCATTTGGCATGATTGTCGAGCAGTTAATCATAAAATGGGACTGGTCTGGGAGTAGTGTTTTGTCTCGTGGGTGTTTGGCCTTGAATTTTAATTATCACTGATGGTATTGAAAATTCCTTGCTTTTTGCTGCAGTGTGAAATGTCTTACCCTTTTGGAATAGGGCCAACAACGTCAATGCCATATTTTGTCTTGAAGTCAAACGCATATGAAACTCCACATGCAATGACAGTCTGGAGGAGGAATGACAGGAATTGTTAGGCCTGATTCATGCCATTAGTTTTAAGATGAGAAATATGAACTCTTGTTTACAGTTTGTGAGCTGTTTCCTTTAACTGACATAAATGCTGTTATTTATGTGACATAAATGATCTCATAAATCAGATTAATGATTGTTATAGATGATACTCCTTTACACTCATAAAAAGTCACATCCAAAGTTAGCGTAATATAATACTGTTTCTAAAACTAACAAGCCTTTAGTGCCTCAGGCTATGGAAATGTGTATAAAGATCATGTTGTGCAATGTTACTCACCATGATGACCTCTATGGGGATAGGCACCGGCAGCTTGGATTTGAATCTGTCATTTAGCTCCTTCACAATGAACACCACCACCATGATCACTAAGGAGATCACCACGTCACACACATTGGTGGAAGTGATCTTGTTAAAGATCACCTCCAGGGTCTGAAAAAGACACACAAAAAAAGTCAGGTCTAAAAGATGAATGATGCACACTCCTTGACTGTGTTAACAGTGTGTTAACAAGGCTGATCTAGACTTACGTATATGATAGAGAGTGGACCACTGATGCCTGGAACAGTCAACCCGAGCACAAACTTGAGCTGGGATACCAGAATGTGGACAGCGGCTGCAGTGGTGAAGCCGGACACCAGAGTGTCGGACAGGTACATGACAACAAAGCCCACCTGCATAACCCCCATGGCAAGCTGGAAGAGACAGAGAGGTCAAGATGATGTGGTGGTGGTTATGAAACCCAGATATATTTTCCCTCCTTGTGCAGAGAGGTCAGGGTCTGCAACAGAACACTACATCTAGATCTGGAGGACATTCAGACTAAGATACACTAAAGATGATGATTACAATATCATATTTTGTACACAAGAATACTTTAAGGGAGCTGTAAGCAACATTCGGAACATATCTGTTTTTACCAGGTATTAACGTACGTCTTTGGCGATCCAATCACTAGTGAACAACGCTAAACACTGGTGTAAACGACCACTGAAATGCATTGTGATCTGATGTGATTGTTTTTGGAGGGGTTGTCTGCACACAGTTTTAAACATGGAGACTTGCAGCTAGCGGTGCTAACTGCATAAATAGTGCTAACAACAGCAGCAGTGTTGACAGAGGTAATAGTGTTGGAACGGTCATGGGTCGGAATGGCATTATCAGAGGTAACCTCCGTGTGAGCACAGTGCAGAGAGGCAGCGATCAGCTAGCCAGTTGGACAAACTCAGGGACTCACATAGAATAACATGCACGTGTGGCTGGCACGGCTACCACAACAAACCACAGGAAAGCTCAAATTACAATACACAGTTAGTGTGACTTCATTCTCTACTCAGAACACCATTACTCCACCAAATATTTACACAGCAAACAGTTGTTTCCTGCAGTATTAATGCTCTGAATGTCATATACAGTGACTAATTACTGTGTTGACAAGATAAAAGTTATTTGGCCACACACTGTTGATTTAGCTGTTGAGGAGATAATCGGTGTGGTTGTGGTGAGTGTGTTTCACCTGCATGATGCCGGCAAGGAAGGACACAGACGAAGCCACCAACACTCTCTGCTCATCTTTCGTCAGGCCTTCAAACCCTGTGATGTTGACAGGCGGACCCTCGTCGGGGACCAACCTGGTGACCACTGAGCCGATCATCAGACACAAGACTGGGAACGGACCTGCAAAGAGAAAGAGAGTGAAAAGATGTAGTTGTAGCTGTTTGAGAGCAGTTAGGGACGGGGATACACACAAGTAGTAACCTTACCTACTGAGATGTGTCTAGAGGTGCCCAGGAAAAAATACATGACAACAGGGAAGAAGGCAGAGAAGAGTCCGTACCAGGGTGGCAAAGAGGCCAGTAGACAGTAGGCCAGACCTGACACACAAAAATGTGCACATATTATACACATTTACAGCAGTTTATCTTGTTTCCTCTACTTCACTTCTCTGATAAGGTACACTGCATTTTATACTTAACAATTTTGTGATCAGATAATTGCTGTCAGCTATAGTCCAGGGTGTTCTCACTTGGCTTGTCAAATACGGCATTCTGGTCAGTGGCCCTACGCTTTGAACTATGACACTCTACGCGGCCATAGTAATTATGACAGGAGCAAAAGAGGAAGTCAGGTGACATAGCGTGAAGAGCAACAAAATTCCCGCAGGGAGAAGGTCTGTGTGGATGAACGGGTCAAACAAAAACAGGACTTTGTCCCAGGAGACCACTATTGATACCCCAGGGCATTGTGAAACCTAAAGTCAATGTTGACACATTTTACCCTATGTATGTAAGTTGAATTATATTATGTACTTAACTTAAGTAGTTTTGGTGTCCTAAGTTTATTCTGTTTTTTATAAATACATTTTTTTTGCTCCCATTATAACTTGAAGTTTATTTTATTTTTTATTAAAAAAAGTAAGTATTCCTGAATTTATATTTAACATGTTGCACATATTATATATATTTGCTATTCCTATTCTTATTCCTACTTATGTATATATTGTATTGTACATTGTAGCATGTATACAATTTTTTCATATTTCTAACTTTACATACTAGTTTAATACATTATATTGTAGCATAAGGCACATATTTTAAAAAAATTTACACACTTTACATACTCAGCACAATATACATATTTTTTATTTTAAATACTAACATCATGATGGCATTGTTGCACATATTTTATTTTTTACAAACTTTGTAACGTATACTTCTTATTTCTACTTCTATAATTCACTATGCTTCTCATCTGAGTGACTATAATGAACCACATCCGCTCCACCGCTGATTCTGATTCTCAATCTGATGTTTGAAGGGACGTGTTGCATAGCTACCATGTCCCTCACCCACTATAGTTTAAGTTAAAGTACCTTTAAACCTGGCATGAAATTGAAATAAACGGATGATTTCTTTTAAATATCTCACCTCTTAAAGTAAGTATGATGTTTGCAATTTTTTTGAAAAGGTGTTAGTAAAAAAGAGATCATTTGAAATATGGGTTTGATGATGTGAAAAAAGACATATACAGTACATTTATAAAGGAATTCATAATGTATTTTTTCATTAGGATTGCTACATTCTGTAAATATAATAAAGCAAATGAAATGAATTGCTCTTTAAATAACTAGTAGCTTGATGCATGCTAAATAAACTTAACCTGAATTAAAACTAACCCACAATGAGAGCTACAAAAACAAAAATCTTAATTGATACAGGACAAAAATGTGTATATAATATGCAAAAATACCACCTCAGGGCTTGTTTATATAACCCAGACCTGCTGTTAAAGATAGCCGTATTATCACTCTAAACAACTCAGACAGGAGGCTAAGGTTATCATATATTATCAGATTAGACACGAGACTTAATGATACAGTTAAGCTGAAGCCAAATCAACAATTTCAAAGATTGTATTATACAATCTAAGGACTTCCACCTAATCTTTTGGGTGGCTTTGAGAAGAAGTACAAAAATTCTCTTTCTGTTACAACAAATGAACTGTACAACAATAATGTAGGAACTCTTCAGGTAAATCAGTAACAAGAGTCTAAAGATCTTCCCCTCTGGGAATGTTCAAACACAAGATTTTTTTTCTACTGATACCAATTCTGTTAGATTGAAGATGCATTTGTCTCCTCCCTTTGATGAGGTCATGCAGTGGGAATGAGGCCACTGATAACTATAAATGTTTCATCTTCATTTTACTGTCAGGCCGATCAGAGTGTGTTTTCAGCAGCATTTTTCTGTTGAAATCTGTTATTTTCCCCTCTTTTCTCCCAATCTGGGATGATAACTGATATTGCATTCCTTCTGTGGGCCAGGGGACAGCTGCAGTCAGATAATGTTGCCAGCTGCCATTGTGCCAATAATTGGGAGTTTTAGACACTGTAATAGTGCTGAGACACATCTAGATTATGTTAGAATGTGACTAATATATGTTTGGTATTGTCTAATGTGAATTGGTACCCCATATTTACTAGTGACATGAAGACATATTTCATTGCATTGAGGCTGCAACTTTGGTTTAAAGAAGGAATTAAATCTCTACCTTACACTCAGTTTAAAGCAAAACACTTGCAGTTGTAAACTTTTACCTTGCAGGACAGCTACCAGCCCGGTGCTGAGACCAGACACAATGTCACTTAGCAGCCACTCTTTGATTCTATACATTTTCATCCAGCCAATGACCGGCAGGAGAGAGAGAGCTGCATTCTTAGCTCGTTTGGCATCACATCTGCAAAATGCACAACAGCACACACAATAGATAAATGAAGTTATGGGTGGAATACTCACTGTCTCTTAGGTACGTTCATTTGATGAAAAAAGACTCAAGATCTAAACCGATTAACTGCACTGTAATTAAACTTTGTAAGAATTCCTTATATCAGTCCATCTACACATCAGTCAAAAACAGGGTAAAAGGGAAAAGGTCCATCACACTGTACCAATGACTATATAAGTGGAAAAATAGCTAAAGCTAAATATTGATGAGTGTGAAGGCAGGAAAGCAAGAAGAGAAATTGAGCATCACTTAGTAGGGACGAGCGTGGTCAAATGAGCCGCTTTTTAAACTTTCTGCTACTATGACAAAAATAAATTAGCATTTATTTTAGACAAGAATTTGTTAAGCATATGAAATCCTGCTGAATATTAATAGACAACCTCTGTCAAGACAATAATCTCTACGTTAAGTTCTTATGCAATGATAATTCTTAGAGACAAGTATGTTGGATCAATTTTTTTGCATTCTTTTTTATATTAATTTTGTCAGATGAATGTCTGAGGACGAAAAGTCATAAATAAAGTGAGTACAAATTATTAACAGCATTTATTTGGTTATTTCATTTTCTACAGACAGAAAGATGTGTTTTATGTGTTATATACAGGATTGGACCTTATGCATTGTGCTGTGGTGTTATTTTAATACTAAAGTGAGCAGAGCAAGAACAAAAAACTTAACTTTACAAAATCTTACATCAACCATCATAATTTCGCCTAAAATTAAATGGTAAAAACCGAGCCAAAACGTAGGCTTTGATACTGTGCAAAAACTGGATGGTTCTCTATCTCTATATGTAGTACTGGAAGTGTAAGTATAGTTTGAGAAGTATGACTCAAGGAACAAGAAAAAGCTCAACTTCTCCCAATCTCCCCTTTAAGTTGATCATCTTAACCTATATAAAGGACAGGCTTAAAAGGTTAATCATACAGTGATGAAGTCAAAAATTACATGGGAAACAAAAACCAAAAGCACTGCATGCTCCTTACGTGAAGTACTGCTTGATGTGGTCCATTATGGTCTTGCGGTGCCTGTACACCTTCTCATGGTCCTCTGCGAAGGAGTCTTCTGAGTACAGCGGCCTGGCCACCACATACTGCTGAGCTCCCGGTCGTATCATCTCGCCTCTGCTGCCTGGAGGACTGCTGCTTCCTCTCTATGTGTCTCTGAGATTCATTAATCACATTAGGTAAGGAAGAGGGTCCTGTCTTGTCTTTGAACATCACTCATCAAATAATATTAACAGCAAACAACAAAGGTCCAGACTGTCAAATAAAGGCAGTGCACAAGAGCCAGGTCAGTACCTGCACTGTCCTGGGGCAGGGGGGATTTGTCAGGCTCTTTGAGCTCTAAACAAAAACACCAGAGAGGCTTGGTTTAAATTTTACCGCTGAAATGTGTTCCTAACTTTTCTGAGATCAACTCAAACCCAAAATACATCAGCACCTCTGGAATTCCAGCTGCTCATGAAGATCATCTGATTTCAAAGACTTCACACCCAAAAGCTCGAAAAAAAGGAACATTTCCTTGTTCCGGTAACATTTATATCCTCGTGAAAAGTTCAGCAGGTTGTCCCACATACCTGACAGTGTCCTTAACTGTCTCAAATCCAAGCTCTTCACTCTTCCTTCTTCCACCTCCCGCTCTTGGAGATCAACTGGGACCTCAGACGACTCTGCCATCAATAAATGCCACCTCTGACGCTTATCACAACTGTAATTATTAACAGCAATTATGATGAAGTCCCTGTTTCACACAACCGCTGGACTCCTGCCTTATCCTTGACCATTGTTCTTACTGATATCTTCAACCCACAACTTTCAGTGGAGACTTTCCGCCCCCAAAGAGCATTTGGAAGATATTGTACCGATGTGCAGGATAGGGAGGATGTGGACAGGGCAGACAGGACAGGACAGGGCAGGTCATTGTTATGAAGTGGAAATCAAGTAGCTTTTCAGGATGGGAAACACCGCTAAAGGTCGGTTGCAGCACTCTGCAGTGCACGTCAAGGGTAAAAATAGTCTGCAGGAACCGAGATTGTTTGAAGCAAATAATTGCTGAATGCAAGAGTATCATTGCAAAAAGCTATCTATTTATCGAGTGTGTGATTAAAGAACACTGCAGGTCAAAACTGATGAATCATTTAAAAAACCGAACTGACCTTTTAATGTTTTCCCTCCACAAAGTTGACAGAACAGAGAGCTAACGGGAAAGAGAAAGTCTTTCTTCAAATTTAAGGCAACACCTACCAAACTGATAAGAAAGAGCAGAAACTGTAGGAGCCTAAGGTGCGTGCGGGGGTGGGGGGTTGCTGCTTGCTGGTTTCAGGGCAGTCTTATCGAAGTGTCTACTCAGAATTAAGTGGAAGTAATGCCTGCCTGCCCCCGTTGTTTGCCCAGGATCAAGCACAGTTCAGGGCAGGTTCATGGGAAATGTATGTGTGCATGTGTGTTTTTATTTGCGTGTGTGTGTGTGTGTGTGTGTGTGAGACCCCAAATGCATGAATACATCTCTTTGTGAAAATCCAGTCTCCAGTTTTGGAAATCTGAATGGACGTTTTCCAAATGGTGCATAATTGTGAATGCACATGTTTTTTTTTACCTGTGAATTTGTTATCATGTGTGAAGTTCTGGCTGTGGATGCGATCTCATAAAAATGACTATAATAAATTAACCCACGTGATTTGATCGAATGGCCATGATCAGGTGGTTTCGGCCAGCCTTTGTTCTGTCACACCTTGCTCAGTGATAAATGAATGCTGAAATAATGATCAATGACCAAGGTCAGCCACTTTCCACTTGGTATGCATTTATTTCCCTTGATCAAACAAAAAAGGAGACTGAAGGAAACAATATCTTTATGGACTGTGCGGGCATGTGCAATTGTGTTGCATTCACTATAAACAAAATTAATGTACACAAAACACAAAATATGAATATGTTATCCTGTAATTTTTCACAACTATCTGTAATTAAAATAAATCAAATTATAGGTTATGTGACAGAACACACCTGTTTTCCTTTGCAAATTATCTTGCAAGTTGCAACTGACCATTTATTAAACCCCTCCCCCAACCATTTTTGGAGTGAGAGCTATATTCTGCTTTTATAAAGAGTGGCGTCTTTTTTGGGGGGGTTCTTTTTTTATGTGTTTCCTTTTTTTTTTTCTTTTTTTTTTAAACTATGAGGAATGCATTACGGCATGACAGAGTCCAGATTTAGCCAGAACTGTAGAGGCTTCTGTCAGACTCTTTGAGTCTCTGCTGTAGTGACTAGGGCTGTGTTCAAAATCACTCACTACTCACTATATAGTCCATTAAATAGTGGGCTCGCCATTTTGTAGAGCTGTTCAAATGTATAGTGGGATTTATTATACTCTATATAGTAGACTCAAAGTATCCTACAATGTATTGTGAAAAGTAGTCTAAAACCAATGGTCACTAACCAAACAATATATCCCATTATACGTTGAGCCAAAGGAGCAGACTGTGTGGGATGGACACAGAGACAGACAAGAGGAGAGAGAGCGGCTCGATTACAACCTGTTGTACATGTCTAACCTATTATGAGTATTATCAGTTTCTTTGCCATGCAATAAGTTGTCAGTTTAACATATAGTCGTTGGTCCCCGAAGATTTACAAATAAATTGGCAATTAATCCTCTCTAGTGCTTAACAAATACTGTACAGCGCAGGGCTAATAAGGCTAGCTAATGCTAGCGAGCTGGGTCGCTACCATACAGTCTGTGGTCGCTACAAGATGAGCTCACTACATAGTGCTCCACACAGACCTCCCTATGTAGTGAGTAGGGATAAGTAAATGATTACAGACACAGCCACAGAGTCTAGTGGAGCTTTGACAGTCTCTAGCAACACATTTGTGTCCCTTGTCCCCTGTCACAGAGGCACTGTGTGGGTTTTGGTTTCTAGTTTCGCCATTCATGACTACTGGAAGGGGGGTGAATTTCTATATAACTCACCCATTTAAAAGTTATTAAGGCTTAAAGTTATGTATAATTAAGGGCCGAGCTGCTTTGAATGACTGGTAGGTGCCTTCTGTTGACAAGGTAATGCAGGTAATGAAACCATGGTGTGACCTCGGACTCAGAGAGTAGCATATGAGCGTTGCCGTCGCTGTCGCCATTTCAGTGTGTATTCAGTTCATGAAAGTTAATTATAATGTTTTGGTCACTTAAACATGTCATATCTGGCATAGGGTTGTGTGTTGTGTTTACTGCTACTGCAGAAGAAAGCAACTAGCAGCTTTGTGTCAGAGGCATTAATTGGAGTTTCAGTTTGCTAGTGTTACGCACTTTATACTTGGAAGTCTATTAAATAACATGCCAACAAGAATCTATGTAGTTATGTGGGAAAAAATAATTTAGTGTACGGTTCCTCTTCAACTGCTTCAGCTTTGTTTGACTAAGCAGTAGCGGCGACACACTGAAAGTGGTGGGTCGCAAAGCAAAGTTCGGTTCTGTCTTGTGATTCCACTGGATTTTGCTGGCCTGATGTGACAATCCAATTTTTGCATTTGTAGATCATCAGATATGTTTCTTTGTGTGTATGTTTGCCATATCCATTGCTTATCAGTCAGGAGAGAATGTACTCTTACTACCAATGAAAGCAAAAAAGAAAGCAGAGAACAAGAACAATGTGCAGCTTCAGTACACAGTGTCCTGGACTGTCCTGCTGGTGTGAACAGGATTTGGTGAGACAGATAGAGGGGATGTGAAGTCAGGAAAGTAATCTGCTTGACATTGCAACACTGTAGGGTCTCTGCTCTGATAGTCATCCTATTTACATAAGGCTGAGAAAAACATACACTATCTATCTGTCTATTGCTACTACTGTATGTTAGAATGAAATCGAGGCCTTTGGGAATTGTAGCCCAACAGGGAAAGATGGAGAAAAAGAAAGAGACACAAATGTCTGACAGTTGTATGGTATCATCTGTGTCTCTGGAGGAGCTCTCTAAGAGCTACTACACATTAGGTTTCTGTTTCTGTTTTAAAATTAAAAATGATCTCTGTAAACACAAGTGTTTTAGCACATGAAAACATCATAATCATATCAAATGGCCATACATGATATTAGGCTGTACATTAGGCATGCACGTTGAGGCAACCGTAAACAGGAAGCAGATTGTCTACTCTGTGGTTGGTTGCTTAGTTACAGAAAGTACTATAGAGATGGACATAGTACGAACTGTTGTATAATTGTACTCTCTTTCCTTTTGCTGGCAGTTTGTTATCCTTTATCTTGTAATTTCTTAACATTATTATCATTACTACTATTACTTTTATTATTATTTATTTTGTTTTCATCGTCGTCATTTGTGTATTGTTAAAGTATTAAAAACTTAGAAATCTATTAAAAAAAATATATATACTATGGAGATGACGGAAAGTAAGACCAGAGATTTCTTTGCATGGACCAACAACAAGGTTGAACTGTTATTAAAAGTAACATGAGTATAAGGCGAGCAGGGTGGAGGAAAACATATTGGGAGTTGGTACAATGCAAATATGGCAAAATAAGAGTGGTACTGGTTGGGCACATTATCCATCATTAGAGGAACCCATGACAATAGTAAAGGAGTACCTACGCAAAAAAGGATAAAATTACAAAAGGTATGTGGACCTAGCTATTCTGTTTTGTCCTGACAAGCTGTGACTGAGAAGACCCAATCGGGAAGTGAACGTGATAGTCCATTTTAGGGGTTCCAAAATAGTGGAGAAGTGTGGACGCTAGGCATAACTGTAGCAATAGTAGTGTGTTTTCAAACAAAAACATTTAAGTATGGATGTAGCCCAAAAGACTGAGAACATAACCCTGATGAACATCAGTGTTTTCTCAGCTTGGACTTGGAGACTTTTAAAACCCACATTACAAACTGCAGTATGTAGTTTTGAAAACACACGTTTTAACCGAGCAGGGTAAGTCTAAATAAATACACCTTTGAGTTGCATTATGGGAAACATAGGATCCAAGGTTTTTGGAGCTTGACTGAAACTAGAAACTAAAAGTCAGGATATTTTAGTGTCTCCTGTATCAGTTTGAACCATTTTGTACATTGGAAGTCACCTAACTGTACGGAAGTACGATCCTAAATTACTGGAGAGCCTCTTTAAAAAACTACCATGTAACTCATCCACTGGCTATGTCACCTTTAAGCTCTATACTGAGAACCAAAATGCACTTTTAATCTCACCACCAGGGATGGTCTGTTGGTGGTGATGGTGGTGAAGGTCTTATGTATTCTACATACACAAACAATGCTTTTGTATTCTCTCTCACGTTACAACAGAACAATATTTTATTCGAACTATACACCCAGCTCATAAAAAGTATGTTGTTTTTTTTTAATGAAATGCAAGCTGCATAATAACGGCATGCTAACCATATGTTATGAACTCTTTCACTTTTTCTTATTTGCACTGGTACCCTCTAAAATGCATCATAGTAAATCTTAATGAACTGAGAGCAACACCTGCAACACTTATGCATCACTCTATTGTATACTGTTATCTCCTCTGGCACATACTGGATAGGTTAGTTTTGATTAGACAGGTGGAAATGTTGAGAGAGATACAATATAGATGCCCAACAAGGAAGTTTAGCCGAACAAAAATTGTTCATAATACAGGATACGCAAGCCAAATTTGACCAAGAAATACAGTCAGGAAATCCATCAAAAGAAATACTCCTTCAGGTAAAATGTTTGTGTACATGAAACACTCTCAGCAACTCAGGCTTAACACATGAAAGGTGTTTTTTTATGACACAGACTTTAAACCCATCACGGGCAATAAATAGCAAATAGATTGTGTACAAAGATAACAGATGCAATCAAAGATTATTGACAATGGACTGATAATAAAGATCAATAGATTTTGGCCCCAGACTTCAAGTGCTGGAGAAACATAATGCAATTTCTTAGTTAATAATAGTTAAGTTGAGAACTTTTAACACCCTGATACAACAGATTTACAGTGTCATAAAGATACAGAGAAAGTGTAAATATTGAGCAGTTAGAATTTCACTTACTGATGCAGTAGGGTCAACTCATGATCAGGCCTCCAAGTGTCTTTTAAGTCCTTGTTCCAATATGTCTCCTCCTCTACTCTTTATATATTCGCCGACTCACTAAAAACCAAAGTGTTTACAGTGTTCACCCAAGGACCACAGACTGCTGTGACGTATATTTAAAGGGTATTTTCCTGGGGTTGGTGTGTGGGAGAGAAAGCTGTGTATGTGAGCATGTTTGCTTGTGTGACTAATGTTACCAACCATGCAGTGTTCTCGCACAGTGGCTGTAGCAATCATGTTTGAGGACAGAGTAAACATTGTTCTACCATTAGTGGAACAATGTTGATGCTCGGACCTTCAAAGCTTTCCACCCTGGAATCAATGCCAAAATGGGGTACAAAGTTTATAGGTTCACGTGGGCCGAGAAAAAAATCGATAACAGTAAAGAACAAACATGACAGTTAAATATAGTTTCAAACAGGAGTATGAAGTTATGTTAAAGGTTTCATCCAAAAATGTCGCCTCAAACCAGCTAGATTTTGTCTTAAATTATGGTCAGAAATCTGAAATGTAGTCAAATTTCAGGGTGGATTAAATGTGTATTTCAAAAAGTGCTTTATTTTAAGTAGCCTAATTCATTCTGGTAAATTGCAAGCATTACCTAGAGTCTTTAAGACAGTTGGACACGCTGCTGAACATGCAAAAAATTACAGGAAACTTCCGCGTAAAATACATCGGCCCCAGGCTTCCCATGAAATAGAGCTCCATTATAGAAACTGCATATAAATGGGAAAACATAATGCTATAGTTGCACATACAGTCAGAGAACTAACTCAGTAATGTCATTTGAACAGCAATACCTACCTAAAAAGTTGCTAACATTAGCCAGAACAAGCTAATGGTAACCCTGTACTGCATAGGGCTGTAGTGGGTAATGTTAATATGTGTAAGAATGTGTTTTAATGTTTGTTTGTTTTTTTAATAAATTCAACTTTTCATTTTTACAGGAATTAAGTCATTCTTCCATAATGCTGTTAAAAGGTAACAAAAATCTGCCTACTAACAGAGCCAGACAAGCTGTTCCTCTGTTTTAGTCTTTATGTTGAGCTAAGCTAATCTAGCTAAACTAAGCTAACTGTCTCCTGCCTCCAGCTTCATTATGACTCAACAGTTATGAAAGTGGTGTCAATCTGTTTGCCAAACTCTTGGAGAGAAGTGTATTTCCCAAAATGCTGACCTTTTCCTTTCAATTTTGTGAGGATCTCTTGTGTTTAAAAAGGTTTTAAAGTATGCTATGTTGTTTTGAAAGCAAAAGTGTGCCAGTTCTTTTCTTATCTGGCACCAGCATGATAATCTGATACTTTTTACTCTGCTTATCACAGACTTATTCAAAACTAAAGGGTAAAGATAACTTTTAACCCAAACTAAAAGATAACAGCTGTGTGTTTCTGTCTCTCTCCTTGGGGTCAGTGGTGTTTTCAGACGTCCGGTAGCCCATCAGAAAAAGGAAACAAAGTGTTTATGCCTCCAACCACAGCCACATGGCAAGTAGTCCTAAACCAGAGATGAGTGGTATTCCATGTTTATTGTTTAGTTCTTCTCTACGCCCTCAACTCACACTCGAACAAGTGTTGCAGGATGTTTGCAGGAAATGAATACTGAACTTGTGCCAAAAGATGAGGGCTGACATTACAGAGATTGATTGATCTTAAAAATATCTGTAATTTCGTTCGTTTCCGCAGAGGCCACCAGACTGATTTAAGGTTACCCTTCAAGCATCATTAAATCATTGCAACATTCATGATGTGGAAGCACTGGCAAAAAGACTGTGAGCCTCTTTATACAGCGCTCTCAGAAAAGGCTAATTTTCACTGACTTCCAAAACGTCTTATATGACCAGCCCAAACACGACCACTGTTGGGCAAGCTGCTTGGAAAATGTATTGAGCTAAGCTGTTAGTTAGGCTACTCTACATCAAAATAAACTTTCACTACTTTGAAGCTATCTCCAGAGAAATGTAGCACACTAAGCTATGAGAAAATGGTAAAAGTAGCTTTATGCTTTATGTCAAATCAGTGTTTTCTCTGTGATAAGAAAAACTGTCAGCCAAACAAATAGGCAGGCAAAAAAATGTTCAGTTGAACTGTTTACAATAAAATAACATACTTAAATTAAAACTTTCTTCATTTCTTTTTTTTTCTGAAGACTTTGTGACATTTGAATAACATGACATCATCAGTCAGCATATTGCTCTCTCTCTTTCTCTCTCCTCCTCCTACTTCATGCATTTCTCTGTCTTGGTCTTTTACAGTAGGCTATCTGGTTACGTCACTAATTCAAAAACAGAATTCCAAAATGTATTTTCAGCCAATAAAACCATAGACAGTAATAAAAACAGTAAAAAAAATAGACCTAAATTGAAACTTTCTAACATGTGACATTAGTATGTCACTCTCTCTCTCCTCTCTTCCTTCTTAATACTGCCCTCTGTCTCCTTAGCTCTTTTCTCGGCCCTTGTGTCTATTTCTCTAGTGTCCACTACAAATGCACTTAATATATACAGTCTATGGGCAACACATGTGAGAGGCATGTCAAGAAGTGCAATGTAGCCAGTCAAAGGCAAAGTAGGGCAGGTCTTGCCAAGAAAAGCCAATAGCGAAGCAGCAAGCAGAATAAACTAGGATTAGTAAGTGATGTCATACGGAAGTGCTTCCCTTGTTTACATGCCTCAGTGTGTTGCTGGCGTCAGTCACAGTACTTATCCTGAGTTGTATTATTCTTACTTTCATTTAGACCTCGGCAGAAAAAAAATCAGCTGCAGTTCAGAGCTTTTGCTGGGAAAAATAACTCGTAACTTTTATGGACGCTATCGCGCTACTCGATCAATTAATGAACTTCCCTACTGTTAAGCTATTTGACTCAGAAAGTAGTGACAATATTGCCACACTACTGAAAAATGTAGCTAACACTGAAAATGAGATATATTGCCAACATTACACATCCTTAATGTCATTAAACTGTGGCAGTTCAATTTCAAAACTGATCCCCTAGCTCTTCAACATTCTTATATTTACCCAGTATTTTGATTTTAACATTCCCATCAGTTGTGATGGGCAAAAATGAACAAATAAATCCTTTTGAATTACTCTTTTTAGTGTCCAGTATGTATGCATCAACCTATTTAACATCCAAGTGCTCATGAGTCCCCTACTTTATCCACTCAGCCAGTCGCTATTATCGTAATGTACTGCTCACACTTCCTGCCATGGTGAGTGAATGACAAGCAGTTGAATCGGAATCAAGTCAAGACCTCCATGAGCCAATGCCAATGGTGCATCCACATACTCCTTGAATGGTGGTTTGTCCAACTTTAGTGTGTTCATGAGCTTTAAGTTCTAATGTGAAAAAAATGGATGCTACAAAGATGTGTTGTATTTTTTGCTCAGAGCGTTTAAACAACACATTGATAATAATAACTTACATAGCCTACCTAGATACAAGTGGAAGCTGAGTCAATTAATTAAAATGAATATTCCATTATCATTAACGTGAACTTATACATGATGACTGGCAATGATTGTACATGATGAATTAGGAAAAACTGACCACATATTTTGCAAAAACCCTAAAGGTTTGAAAGGTTCAATAAGTTTACATGTCTCAACTAAAAGGAACTGATACTGGGAAAAGAGTCGGTCCACCCTTTACGACCTATCAGCCATAGCTGTTCTTTGTGTTTAGTAATAGAGTGCTCAAGGGATGACGTTTTCCTAGCGGCCAGTGCCGATGGGATTTTTCTGCTTGATTTCGGATTATTGCAGAAAATAAACCCAGTGGCAAACAACAGTTCAGCAAGATAATCTTCACAAATGAACACCACTTTTACAATTTTTGAAGCCTAAATGCACACTTGAGAAGTAAAAAGTTAATCTTTACGAGACTGTAAAGCTGTGTTCAGCATGATGATGTTCTGTACTCTCGTTTAACCCCTTGTCAGCAACCACCTTTTTTAAGACACACAAAAGCTTCAAAATTCATGAGTGGGGTATTTACTAACATATCATATGTTGCAGAATGAAACATAAAACTCTCTTAAGCTTGTGTTAACCACCAACCTGATTTTAGGCATTTGCCCAAAAACTTCCAGACGAGGGAACCAGGAATACTAAATGCTAACTCATTTCTGTGTTTTAGGACTCATTCCTAGGGCACTCTATTGGGCCCAATAATATTTTATTCCATAGACTTACATTGTGAAAGAGACGTCTGTAAATCAGTGGATATTTTTTCTGAGCATCACGACCCCCTCAAAATAACTTGTTTCTTTGTCACTATTTGATTCATTTTTGTCCAATAACATTTCTAAAATCTAAAGAGCCACACGATTAAATCATTGTTGTCCCCATATAAGTTGGCAGAGGGCTGAACTAGAAGTCAGCTCCTTGGCTGACTGAGATTAACTGGCAAACAAAGGTTTATGATACTTTCACGTTTTGTTCAGCAAGATAAACTTCACAAATGAATTATTTTTATGATTCCTCAAGCCTTAACGCAATCTCTAGAAGTAAAAAGCTAACGTTAGGCCATAAAGGAACTACACCATGGTTGCATGTCTTACCGTCGCCCCCATAGCATAACTGTAAAGCTGTGCTCGACATGATGACGTTCTGTAGTCTCATTTAGCCACTTGTTAACAACCGTCTTTTTTAAGACATATAAAAGCTTAAATTTTTACGGGTGGGGTATTTACTGAGGTATTATATGTCGTAGAACAAACTAGAGAGGATACCAGTGCACTACTGTAACTGGGCTAGAATGCCACATAACATGGTCCAGAGGCTGATCAGTGCACTGATGATAGTAAAGGACTGAAACGTTTTCTACTGTCTTTACTCATTCTTTATCTTTTTTTTGTTTGTTTTTTGCACTTTGAGCACCTTTTTTTCTGTGCACAGATGTGTTTTGTGGTTTTCTAGCCCCTGCTGTCCTTTCTAGTTTGTTCAATGTATCGACGCACCTAAGACAAACTTTTTTGTTGCCCCAAATAGGCACAGTTTGACAGCAGCCCTAAGACTAGGTTATAGAACAAAACATGAATGTCTTTTAAGCTTGTGTTAACCACAGACCTTATTTCAGACTACTAACAAAACACATAAAAAAAACAATCAAAAAACCCATTGATTCCATTGATTTCCAGACAAGGGAACCAGGAGTGCTAAAATGCTAACTCATCTTAGGGTTTTAGGGCTCATCCCCGGGGCACTCTATAGCCTACCGAGTTAATGTTAGTATGCTGATGCGCTAACCTAACACGGTGAATGTCCATTCATTTTTTGTAACTACTTATCCTGTCAGGAGTCACAGCTGACACGAGAGCTGGGCGAGAGGCGGGGTACACCCTGGACAGATCACCAGACTACCCCAGGGCAAGCATTAGCATTTAGCTGAAAGTCCTCACAGAACTGCCAGCATGACTATTCACAAAGTCTTTAAACAGACTTATTGTTACATACGTGTCATTTGACATTTAAAATGACAAGTATGTAACAATAAGCATGATACAATGTCTTCTCAAGAGATACACTCAGATACTGTATGTATAGTTCTGTAGGTGCAGGATCTGTTATTCAAGATACTCTTGTTGAATTAAGAAAGAGGCAGAGGAAACAAAGAGAGACGTGTGACCTGTGACAAAGGATGCTGTGATTACAAAGCATTCATCTGACCACAACCAGGAATCTCTGTCGCCTCTCATATCTGTTCCTGACAATCATTTTCATCACCAGTTCCTCATAATATTAGTCATTCTGGTTTAGCTTGGTTCTGTCACATCACAGTGGCATTTTGGAGAGTTAAAATCCCGCTGTTCCCTACACTATTTCACGCTAAAATTAATAAAGGCCTATACCTTTTGGGCTAGTGTCAATGTTTATGCCAGGTATGTTTTAAGTTTGGAGCATGCATGACAATGGATGAATACAGTGATGTAGCTGTAAACCTCCTAATATTCAAGGATGGAAATTTCCTTCCTGAAATCTTCAAGGTTGATTGGGTTGCTATTTGAAGACGAGGAAACAAAGGCAAAAGCTTTATTTTACAATGAGCTTGGAAACATGTGATTCATACTGATACAGTCAGATTTTATAGACTTGGGGTTATTATCTTGTAGCAACAGTCAGTGGTGCTGAACCATAAAATCATAACATGAAACAGATATCACATACCTCAGGTGTACATGTCAGCTACAGCAACAAGAAAATATTTGCAATTAGGAATCCATTTAGTGACTGGAGGATTGTTAGAACAAACTGTACTAGAGACATGACTTTGTATACAAAGCAAGTTTAATATGATGAAATAAATAATAAAATAGACCATTGTCATAGGTACATGTGCATACACATCAAAACAGCGTTTCTACAGAGCAGTTGCATAAAAGTAAAATAGTTTGAAATCATCGTGCTCTGTAATGTGTCACCTGTAAATAGTTAATGAAACACAAGCAACAACTGCAGCATTTAGTATTGCAGTGTGGAGTTCTACAGCAGGCAGCAACAACTAAAGCCTTTGAATTCTGACCTGACCTGTCCTGTATCTCCCCCTTGAGGACTCAGTTTTATTACCTCCCCAAGGGCATAACACATATCAAGTGTGTTCAACTGGACAATCTACAGTGCAAAGAGTGAGCTCTCTCATTTGCATTTCCGTGCTTACATTGAGAATGTTTTGGTCCTAACTGTGCGACTGTGTGTTGTTCCTCAAACCATAACCTAAAACGAAAGCTAATGCCACTAGACCTGAATCCTAAACCTACAACCAGGTTGGGCTGTTGGAGGGTTAAGACTTGGTTTTAAGGTTCGGGTAAGAATCAGGTTGAGGTTCAATTTTGGGTAAGGGCTGAGGTTAGACATTTAGTTTTGATGTTTATGGATAAGGTTTGGGGCTAGGCAATCGAAAACCTCTGGGGCTGAAAGACAAAGCCAACATGAAGTGTCAAAAACTGCACTTCCTAACATAGCCGCTTGAGTCTGGCTCCAGAAGCTAACTGATCCTCATAGACCCCCATATTACAGTCACAGACTATATAAAAAAACATGGACAACATGACGACTCCTCAAAAATTAATCAAAAACATATCAATTGCCCCCTGGTGGCTGGTTTCAGTCATGAACCCCGCCCCCGATATGTTAGTGGATGGGACATGGGCCAAACCAAAAACTCAAAGCAGACATCAAATACATTTTTCCCAAAAATGGTGTCTGTTTTCATTCTAGGTAGTTTTAGGTAGTTATGCAATAGCTGACACACTGATGTGTGTTCAAGTGTCCATTTTTCCGCTTGGTTTTAATTAGTTATTTGATTCTATAAAAAGTTGGACTGGCATCATGATTGACAGCTTTGTGTGCCAACTGGTGCGATCGAAATGGGTTGAATGGATGTATGGGCTGGAACTCAATACCATGGAGATTACTACTGTGCAGGCTCTGGCTCCAAATGACGTAACCAGTGCAAGATGGCAGTGACCATGTCCCTTTGAGTTGTGTACTGTGGTACTTCTGTAATTAACTACTAAGTTATCGTTTCACATTTTGATGTGTTATATCATCATCAGCATTGTTGATGAAGCTCAGGAAAAAATGCAAAAAATGTGTCAACTATATTTTATTTCCCTTTCCTGTTCAGACATTGTCTTTTCTCCTCATATCTCCCCTGTAATGCAAGTGAATAAAGTATTAAGAATATATTTTTTCTGCATCTCAACTAATCAAACTGAAGGAATGGAAGACAAAAGCTATTTTTATTGGCGGAGCCACCTTGAGCACAAAAGGGACAGAAGTCCTTGTTGCTCCACCCATGGGAGAGTGATACAAACACAGACATTTTTTCAATGTCAGGAAATAAACGGAGTTATAATGATGTTGCTCAGTGTTACTATGGTGTAGAGACTTTAGCAGGATGGGGTCATGCTGTTTGTCTGTAATTTCTATAGATCCCCCATGTCACAAGACTCCTGCAGAGGAAGTAGCACTGATTGGACGGAAGCCTCACACACACACACACACACACACACACACACACACACACACACACACACACAAGTCTGACTTTGGGCCTCTTCTTAGAAAAATCCCAGTCAACTTTTTGTAAAGCACAGGTTGATTGGCTCTAGATTGGGCCTTTAGTGCTTTGGCCCTCTATGACATGCCAAACAGCTTTGGAAAAACACAAATATTTAATGTGAAACTGATTTATTTAGTGATTTTATTTTTTTTTTTCTCGTTTAAATCACCTGGTCGAATTGTTTTGGAGAGGAAGAGACCTCTGCAAATAATTCCGCCCCCGAAAAACCTCCTGAACAATGACCACTGAAGGAATCCTAACTGGTGGTTCACACTTGGCAAACAGGAGAAGTCTCAACTGGTTGCAATGTACAATCCTCACTGCTAGATGCTACTTAATCCTACACACTGCTCCTTTAAAGGGAACCTCTTTCTACAAAATTTTGAGTGGATTTATCCCCTGAAAGTGTAAATCACTTGACTCAGAAAAGGGTTACAATTGATATTAGTAATTGGGCACTAACAAGGGTTTTAAAATACCTTAATTGCCTCCATAAGCTGTGAGTCACAGACCTAATGCTTCAACCGCTGACTGCATTCATAGGTGGGAAACATCATCAGCCAGTCTACACTAAAGGCCCGAACATACTCGGGCGGAACGTACGTGGAGTGGACTCTGCGGAGGTCCGCCCGGACCAAAAGTGGACGTCCGCAAGCCCTGTGTGCGCAAAGCTCAGATTTTACAACAGCTCTGTTCGTTCCGCGCACCAGTGACTGCTCGGCATGTATTTTTCACATCGATGCGCAAGAATTGTGGGTAATGTAGTGTGTTTCACACTACAGGAAACGCGGAAGTGCGCTCAACTATGGAAGCCCGAATGACTGCGAACATAACTCGCGGAGTCCGCTCCGCTTATAGTACGCCCGAGTATGTTCAGGCCTGAACTCCCCCTTGTTTTCTGAAAACCAGCATGCACCTGTTCCTTTAACCACACATTGGTTTGTTTCTCCTGTGTAACAGCAATCGTGTGTGCCAAACATCAAACAATAAGTACACAGTTTTGAATCATTCTGACATATACACTGCTGGATCCAGTCATTGCACTTGTGAACACCTTTTCAAATTCACATGCTCATTTATGAAATAGGGAAGAAAACAGTTAAATAAACTTTGCTATAGATTATCATGAGGATATGAAAACAATGTTTTTCTAGGTTAAGAAAAGGTATGTACAACTTTGAGATATGTGTACTTTACACATATCTTTTCATTTTCTGCTACATTTGTTGTGAGTTGCTGCAAATGGACCGAAGCACAGAACACAGACAGGATGTATATGACGTTTAACAGGTTTATTGCAGGAGTACTAAAGCAGGAGATGACCAAGGTGAGTGAATGGCTGGAGAATTGCAGGAAGGAGAGTGGGAATGGAGAGTAGCTAGTCGGCATGGTGGCACAGGAAGCAGAGGAACAAACAAGCATTAGATGAGGTACAAATACTTCACACAATTCAACAAGCAGAGTCAATAGAGTAGAGGCCTGAGTGTAGCTACCACTGAGACTGAAGCAACAGTCTGGAAACGAGTGGAAGGAAAGCTGGGGCTGATATACAGAGGGTTGATGAGTTGATTGTAGCCAGGTGATGAGCTGATTGCAAGCAGGTGTGGTGGTAGGCTGGGTGCAGGTTAACAGCGGGACAGAAATGATCACATGCACACACACAAACACACACATAAACAAACTGGGGACATGGAGTACAAGCAGGGATATGGGGACCACAGGAAAACAATGGATAGACGTGTTGGCAAAGATTCTCAGTCTTCCTAAGCGCTAAAATGTAGGCAACTGGACTCACTTGAGTTTCTTGAGGACGTTTCATCTTTACACTAAAGTCTACATTGAACTGAAGAAGCCTCTTAGATGACAGGTGAAATGTCTTCAAGAAACTCAAGTAGTCCAGTTGCCTACGATATAGCACTTAGGACAATAGAGAGACAGGAGCATGGCAGTGAAAACAGTATATTCAAAGTCAACTACATTTTAGAGAGAATCAATGTACTTTTGACAACAGAAGTTAGAAATAAATATATATGCAAATTTAGATTTTATAAAGGATGATGCATCACTACAAAATAAAACCCAGTATTAAAGAAGCTGTATGTGACATTCAGAGCATATCTACGATTCTGAGTCTGAGCTGAGATTGCCTGCACACAATTTTGAAGATGGAGATGACTAAGCTGGCGGCTAGAGGCTAACAGTACTAGCTCAATAAACAGTGCTGACAACGACAACAATGCTGACAGAGCCAACACTGTTCACCTGGGGAAACCGGAGGGTGGGCATTATGCCTCTGCAAGAACGCCATCCCAATATTAGGGATAACCGCTGTATGAGCTCAGTGCGACGATTAGCTAGCCAGTGGAACACAAACATAGGAGCCTGTTTTACACAGAGATTCAGCAATACTGCTGTGATGAAAACCCTTTGTCGTGCTGCCTTGCTTTTTCCACAGAACCAGACAACGGCAGCATAATTCCACCCTATGTGCATTAATAGCCTGCCAGCACTGCGGAAACAAAAATAATGCGACATGTAACAGCTTTGGCATCCAGTGTGACATATAACACAAGTGGGCAGTGCTTTCTAAACATTAAGACAACATAACACGGCATTAACAATCATTTACCGTCTCAGTTATATAGCAGTTGAGCTCATACTCTGCTCGAAAAGTAAGGAGCTGCCGCACCTCATTGACGGCCCAGTTTGCTGGCATTTTCGGTTGCCGTTCTTCTTCTTTGATTAAGCTGCTGCTAGTGGCTTTTGAAATCACTCAGCCGTGGGTTGCACACATAACGTCGACAAAACGTCACATCTGTCCCGTCCTGCAGGCTCACACTTTTTACAAAGGTGTTAACTCAGCACTGTTACTACTTTTGCAGCTGGCCTAAAGGGGAGACAACACTGTCCCCCCATTCCATGGTTGTACCAATACAGAATGGCAAGGTGGAATAAGGGGCCGTACACATGCTGCATTTCTTGTGCCCTCAAATTCATTGTTTTTAATGTAGACGTGCGGCAGGCAAGCTCAAATACCAGAGCAACCTTCTTCTGTAAAATCAGTCTGTGATAAATATGGAGAAGTTAAGTTTATTTAGTGCAGGGCTGACAGAGCTTCACATCTGGTCACCTGAGATCCCAGCTGACGTTCCTGTCTTTCAGAGGTTATAGAAGGCTGAGTTTTAAAGCTAGAGTGATGGTATTGGTATCATATGAAACTAGAAGACATAATGAATGCAGTAGTACTAGCTTCTCAGGAAGGGGTCTAAATAACGCTCCAAAGTTAGTCTAAATTTTGGCGAGGGAAAAACAGCATGGCCATTTTCAGAGAGGTCTCTTGACCTCTCACCTCAACATATCAGAATGAAAATATTGGTTCTGTGGGTACCTGCAAGTCTCCCCTTTACAGACATGCCTACTTTATGCTAGTCTGATACAGACAGAGCCCAATTTTGTTCATGTGTGGTGAAGTTAGCCCCCACAGTGGATATTTCATTGTAGTGAGACCATTTTCTTAAAATGGATATGACTGTGTAAAATGACATATAGTGATCACAGTCTCATGAAACTTTACAGCCACAAACTAGAGACCTTGAGTATTCAGAGAATGGATGGCTCTCATGGATATTTTTGTTCTTAGCAGTTTCCAGAACAGAAGTGCTCGCCATCCAATCGCAGAAAAATGCTATTCTTACAGAAACCACCAAATATCATAATGTTTTTTCACACCAAATCACAGCATGGATTTTTCTGTGGTGTTCCTCAAGGTCCTGGTGTCTTAATGTGGTATTCTGGTGGGATTTGACCTTTTTTTTAATCAATTCTGGAGTGGTAAAATATGCTTAGATTTAGCACCAAATCTCTGTAACAAATGGCATCAACCCATAAAATTGCTGCAACAACTTATGAGACATAAGTGAGCATGGGAGCATGGCTATCATATATTTCGATCATAATGCTCTAAGCCCTTATACACTCTAAACCTTTAAACTCTGAACAGGCTCCTAAGCAAAACAAAATGTTTCTTACAGATTTATGACTTGAAAAATTTGATAGGCTGTGCTTAGTTGCATCTCTAATTATTCTTCAGGTTACCAGCTGATGTAAACCACTTCTGTGTGGCATCTACTGTTGACCTGCTATCTCCCCCAATAGACCCCCCCACCCACCTAAAAAATAAAAAAAATAAAAAAAAAAGACACAAATGGGTCTATGTGGATCTCAGGTGGTTAATTCAATGCACAGGACTCACTGACCATTGTTATTTCTGGCACCACATAATAGACTGTATCTGCTGTATTACTTAGCAGTGACAATGCAATTAGGTCATTTAAAAAAATAAATCAAAGTGAGAACAGGGAACAGGAAGTGTTCTCACCCGGACAATGCTGGCGCCGCACTGTGGTTTTAGGTCAGTGGTGTTGTAAGATATAACTGCTGCAGAAACATGGAGACATGAATAAATTTTAAGAGACAATGTTCAACTTGATGCCTTGACAATAATTTATCAAAGACTGAGACACAGGGAGAATAGACACAGTTTTACGTAGCATCACTGTGATTATAATTCTTTGTCCATCTGGACGGAGCATCAGGCTGAAGGCCAAAAGACGCACCCATCATGATAACAATGTTCCCCCACTCCTAATTCAAGAAGCAATAAATACTGTTTTTACTGCCTAACAGAACAAAACAACATTGTAAAATATTTATAAAACTGGCTTTGAGATCGCAGTTTATCAACGCCAGTGACTCAGTGATTACTTCATCACACGCTCAGAACTCTTTCACCTGTACGTTGTTTTGGACTCAGAAGTTTCCTCCTAATCGTCCAAAACATTTGGTGTGGACCTGCCACAGCTAGCAACGTGAATAGAACACAATAAAAGAATACATAAAGTTCACGCAGGGGACACATCCCCCTCAATATTTAGAATATGCACATCTCTAACCCCCAAATAAAACATGAAAGTAAGAGGAGTTTTATTTTGTTAAAGTTAAAGACCTTTCCACCATAAACCAATGACTCATGCAGGACAGTAAGTGTTTGGTGCTCAAAATTTCCTGGGGGAAGACCCCCTGTTTCAGATGTGCCCTCCCAATATGAGACCTACACCCTAGTGCAGTGATGGAAAACACAAAGCAGCAAGATTTTTTCAAAGCTGTAGCAAAAGCTGAATAAGACTGTTGTACTGTACCTTTATCACTGAGGTCGTTGACACCAACCAGCAAACAGCCTGCACCCACTCCCTTTTAACCTATTGACCAAGATGAAAGAAGTTACAGTAGCTGCTTGTTTTCTTACTACAGCACGCTTCAGCAGCGGTGGGAAGTAACTAAGTACGTTCAGTCAAGTTTAGTGCAAATTTGAGATACTTATATTTAAAGTCAGGGGCGTAAATATAAACAGTGCAGGCAGTGTGGTTGCACTGGGGCCCGTGAAGTGGCGGGCCCATGGAGAAAGTGTTTGTAAAACTGTCAGTAGCAACTATAACAAAGTTATATGTTTATTCTATAACTATAAATCCTCTATTAAAATCGTTAAATTAAATTAATAATTTCTTATTTTCTCTGGGATTTTTTTTTTGTTATACACAGATATGCAATGATGATTGCTAAGTAATATGTATGTTGATGTTATTCAATGTCAAGTTACAATCATGTGACGAGATGATGTGCGCTGGAGCTCATCGTAACTTCCTTACACCACTAATTTGAGTATTTCCATTTTCTGCAACTTTATACTCCTGCTCCACAACAATTGCAGAGACAGGTTTTGTGCTTTTTACTCCAACATATTGATTTCACAGCAAAAAAAAAAAATATAACAAGCTCATAAAATATTGTTGAAGATTAGATAAGAAGACCACTGGTTCCTAACCTTTTTAGCATCTGACTCCTTACAAAAAAGCAGTGTCTAGTTGGAGCCGCTTGTCTCATTTCAGATGTTCATAGCCCCTTTCATACAGCCTGTTTAAGGAGGAAATACTGTGCTGTTATTCCACCTTGCTGTTCTGTATCAAACATACAAACATGGGATGGGGGGACAGAATTGTTCCACTGTTAAGCCAGCAGCTGAGGTTGTAACAAAGCCAAATCAACACTTGTGTGAATGGCCCAGCCACAACAGATGCCGATGCTGTCATGTCATGCCTCTTTTGCTTGCAGGGATGGCAGCATGCTATTTAAAATCACGCACTCGTGATTCTATATAAAAAAGCAAAGCTGGCGTAATGGCAGAGCTTCTTTATAGCAGTATTGCATAATTTCTTTTGCTATGCTAACAGCGCTAATGGTTTGTTAGCACCTACACAAATAATGATTTCCCCTTTATACCTTTTATATGGTTTCATATAAATAATTGTTCTAAACTAGCTAACTGTATAGCTCAACTCCAAGCAGCTACAACAATAAAATGTTACTTAGATATTGTTTCATTAGTATGAGTGCTTTTAATACATTTTGCCGGTAACACTTGTGTTTGTTTACTGAACACTTACTTTCACTTAAGTAGAGGATCTTCTTTTTCTCCCCACTGCTCTTTTATGTCGTTTACTACATTTGGGGCTATTTATTACTAAAATAAAACAGTGTGAACTGAAACATTTTCTGTTATTTGGGGTTTTATTTTTTTTTACTTTGCTTAATTTAGTAGTCATTCTTAATCTTCTATGTCTTAATGTCTTTTCAAAAAAATATTCTTGCATACAGCATTTTGAACTTGCTTTTTTGGCGTGACTAATGACGCAGTATGCAAGACACACATTTCATACAATGACAAATATCATGGGCATGTTGGGTCTGCTAGGATGATATAGCCTACAGTTGATAAAGAAAAAAAAAAGCTGCCACGAATTTCAGTTGCCATGGTTTTGATTTCAAATATATATCTCAGAGGAGGAAAATTAGTGTTTGGTTTAATGTGTTGAAGGAATTTTCAAACAAAAAGCCCTTTAACACCAAATCTTATGATGCTTTATTTATCTCTAAGGAAAATTTGAAAACGTTTGTATTTGAACCTTTTCAACCTCTCTTAATAAATTACACAGAAAAATACACAAATAGACTTAATGGCAGCATCTTAAAGGCCAGTTTCCATACTTCTTCACACTATGACACTAAAAAAACAAAACATCAGTCAGTGTTTGTTTTTATGAAACAGCTGGATGTACGTTAAGAAAACATTTTTATATTGTATATTAAACTGATACAGAGGTCTTGCACTTTCTCACATATTCCTCATATATTGTTTGTATTAAGTCAGTACAGCTAAAGGCATGAAAAGCATGTGTTGTATTATGATTAAACTCTACAGACACTGCTTTAAAGTTTGTGAACTCTTTGACTGTTATTGCCCCTTAGTGGAAACAAAGTGTTAATACAGAAAGACAGATGGCACACTCATGCATGGCATCAATGCTCTCTGTACATTACCTCAAGCCATACAGCAAGTGTATGTGTAGCTGCTTCTAGATGCATATACTATAGAATATAGATATTTAGACACCTTGTTAGTAAGCAGACATGTCCCCTGCTCGCAGCTGTGCACAAATGTATTGTATGTACTTAGGTCTCAAGCTAAAGAAATAATCTGGTGCTGGGTAATAGAAACCTCTCAGCAGGGTGCACTTTGTAAAAGGGATGCTCTTTTTTCTGCTTGAGCACCTGCATTGCAAAATGTCTATGCATAGCACTGTGTAACAGGAAAAACAATACAGTGTGTGAACAGCATGCTCTAGTCTCCCCTTTTTAGTCTTTTTAATTGAGAGTGATATTTTGCTGGATAGGAGTTTGTTTCAGTGATGTTGCACAAGCCAAATTTGTCTTCAATGAAACAAAAAATGGGATCGATGTATGAGTATGATGAAGGACTACCCTATATACAACGTCAATTCCAAAAAAGTTGGGACATTGTATAAAACGTAAATAAAAACAGAATGCAATGATTTGTAATTCCTTTTGACATATATTTAATTGAATACAGTCCAAAGACAAGATATTTAAAGTTCAAACTGATCAACTTTATCTTTTTTTTTGTAAAATATACACTTTTGGGGCACTGAATGGCTGTGACCTTTGACCCCTCAGAGGGCACTATATTTAAACCTGACTTAGTTGTAGGAAGAATAGTACGACATGGACTCAGGAACACTTTGGAAAACCATTGTCAGTAAAAACAGTTTGTTGCTTCATCTACAAATGCAGGTTAAGAGTACTATGCAAAGTGAAAGCCAGATATCAACAACATCCAGAAGCGCTGCAGACTTCTCTGGGTCTGAGCTCATCTGAGATGGACCGGCACAAAGTGGAAAAGTGTGCATTGGTCTGATGAGTCCACATTTCAAATTGTTTTCGGAAATCATGGACAATGTGACATGACACGAGAGGATCATCCAGACTGTTACCAGCTCAAACTTCAAAAGCCAGCATCTGTGATGGGGGTGTGTTAGTTAGTGCCCATAGCATCATGGGTAACTTTCACATCTGTGAAGACACCTTGAATGCTGAATGCTACACACTTATTGAGTGTTGCTAGAGGGAAAGGTGATGTAATACAGTGGTGAACATGCCTCTGTCCCAGCTCTTTTAGAACATGTTGCAGGCATTAAAATCAGAATAAATGTATATTAATAAATCATGTTTATGAGTTTGAACATTAAATATCTTGTCTTGGACTGTATTCAACTGAATAGAGGTTAAGGATTTGCACATCATTGCACACAGCGTCCTAACTTTTTGGGAATTGGGGTTGTATGTTTGTGGTGATGTTTATGAATAATTTATTACAAATGACCTTAGTAAAAATGTCTTCAGAAGCAAACCAAACTGTCCAAGGAGATATCAAGTATAAACCCATACAATAGTACATTATGTGACAGTTTCTGTCATCATCATCATCATCATCATCATCATGTGCTGGGGGTCACATCTGTGTTACATCGTTATGGATCACAGTGATTAATTACTACTTATTGATTCAACTGTCAAAACAACTCTATGAGGACATTTTATATAATGCCGTCGTTCGTTATGGAGCTCATGAGAGAGCACAGGAAGGAGCCCCGTGACCACACGTCATGACGCCGGCGGCCCTGCTTTCATCATCCAGCTCCCTGCCCCCAAGCAGCCAAAGATCCACAATAAACAAAAGAGCTCTCACTCTGACGTTAGTTTGTAACACGACGTAATCAGACTCCGCTTTCATGGTAGGCCTACCGTCACCATAGATATCATGAGACAGTTCCTCTGAATGTTATGGGGCTAGGGGTCCACCACCAGAAGATTTTAAGTTTTTCGAGTTTATTCACTAATGTGTGCCCCTTTTGCATCAATTTATGGTGAAAATGTCATTATTGGCGTCAAAATAAAAGTCCTATGCTCATATTTACAAGTCTTTTTAGAGACTACAGTAATAATAATATAGAATATTTTATTCTGGGGTTGAGCCCCGGCCACTGCGGTGACAGCCTTGTACATGGGGCGCCTGCTCTAACACTAAGCCACCAACGCCCCATCAACACAGTTTTTTAACCTAATTTTAACATACACACTTGCATATGATGACTGACGGAAACACATGCCAAGATCATACTTAAACAATAAGGCAAACACATGTTAAACTGAAACTCATTGGTTATCTGGCAAGAAAAGCCTCAGCTCAAACACTCAGCATTTATAAGGACTACAAACCGTCCTGAGTACAAGAGGAGAGCGCATGCGTAAGAATCTTTGGAGACCGGAAGATGGAAAGGAATTTCACAATAGAGTAATTTATCCTTTCAGCGTAGACTATCTGTGTATCATAACAGGTTGCCGCTGTGTGACGTCCCCCAAGGACGTTAAGCTGGTTAAACTTCAACTGAAGAGGACAGGTCTAGGTGTATGTTCATATTCTCCGGGCAGCATCCCCACAGCAGCTGGAGGACGGAGGTAAGAGTCCTGCCTTCATTAGCATCTTCACGTTAGTTTCAGTGCTGAACTGTGGAGAGCTAGTAAAACAACCCTCTCTCCTGTCACAGCGAGGATAACGTTAGAAACGTTACAGTTGGACGCCGGTTAGTACTTGTAACACGAACATTGCTGTGAATTAAAAAATGTATATTTTTTCCACATTTCAGAAATATGTAGTCACGAGTTTGTCCGTTATCAATGCCGCGTTTGTGTTAGCTAGCTAACGTACAGGAAATGAAAGGCGAAAAAGGCTCGAAGCTGTCAACTGTTCTTGCGTCAGAGACTTAATTCATCAGGCAAAGTGATGAGTCCATGTCAAACCGTGAACCAGCAAATACTGAAACTGCTTTATGTTATAATGATGGAAGTCAACTAAAGAACTTGCGTGGTTACTTTTGTCTGTGTTAGTCAAATACAAAAAAAAACCAAAAACGTGTACAAAAAAGATTTGTAAAGTTACAAAACTATTTTGCAAGTATAGCAAGGATCTGAAAATACACAATTTTCATACATTTAAAAAATATCTGTGAATATGTTTTAATTAATTGGAAATAAATTAAAAGCATTTGTGAATATCTTCCTAACATGTAGCCTATAACTGTCAAACAGATATTTGTAAATCCAGTTTTTTTATTTGTGAATCTAAATCATATGCTCGTGGATTTGCATTTTTTTTTTTTAATTGGTTTGTTTTCATTCGTTTTATATTTGCAAAATATTCTTGTGATATTACAATTAATTTCTGTATTGGTGGAAGTTTTATATTTACAGACCGCACATTTACACACAAAGAAAAAGTATTAAGACAAATCTAGCTTCATATTTGTGTATTTGCAGATCTGTTTTCTATTTGCAAAATGTTTTTTTAGTTACAAATCTTTTTGAATTTGTAGAAGGTGTTTTATACTTACAAATTACATGTTAACACTTGGCCTGTCTATGTGTTCACACAAATAATAATGAGACAAATCTAGCTCCATATTCAGCTGATGTTATAAAATGTGTGCTTTGACGTCATTTAGTTACAGCATTATCAGTCAATTAAATTTCATGTCAGGTACTTTATTCTGCACACAATCCACATTACAAAGATACTAATTTTAACATGGGAATTTCACACAGAACACGTATAACATTATGTGGATGTGTACGCCTTAAAGATATGGCCATGACAAAGTGGTTTACTGCACTCATTTATCTTGTAGGCAGTGCAATTGTGGATTCAGAGATGTGTATGTACAGCCAATATTTGCTAAACGTTCGAATTGAATGAAGGCTTTTTTCAGTCACATAAGATAAGTTGACTGTAAATTTACTATGAAGTCCTACACAGACACTTTATAGCCCTGTAGCAACACAGTGACTGTCATAAGTAGAGTGATTTATTTCCTGTTCAAGCTATAAACCATATTCTTTTGTCTGACTTTGAAAGCAACATCTTGCAGTGGAATCCAGCTGACTAACTGTACCCTTTAACATATGAAGTGCAAAACAAGCAGGACAGTATTTCTTCAGGCTACCCTCTTAGCCAAATATTTGCTTAAAAGGTGATAGCCATGCAAATCCAACTGACGCTGAAGTTATCAGCACAAAAATGCACAAACACACAGGCTTTGTTGGTTATCATCACTCCCAATCTTGTTATCATTAAATAGTATCAAACAAACCAGTTAGTGTTGGAATAATAATCTTGTCTCCTCTTGTCCTCCGAGCAGAAAGAGGAAGTGCAGACGAGGAGATTTAACTTGGAGCAGTGAAAGGAATGAAGATATACTGGCCAAAGCAATGACGTAGATGATAAGTGGGTGAGATAAGACACACACTGACTACGAGTACAATCAGCCCTCCTGCCTCTGAAATGGAGCAAGAAGCTGCAGCTCGGGAGGATGCAGGCTCACAGCTGATATACAGGATAGAGCGTCCGGTTTATGATGAAGGCTTCATCCGGTCGCAGCTTCTCCACCGCAAAGAAGACTCCACCACCCTCCGACAGAGGCTGGCACAAAAGTTCAGGTAAGCTTAGACTGAGGAATTTAACCCTTGATTTGTACTGCTCAAGAGCTGTTGAAATAATTAAATCAGTGGTAGTATATCCACACAAGTCAAAAAGGAAATATTCCGTCCGGGCTCTTATAAAATTGCAGAATGTGACAGTAATAAATCTAGGCTTTGACTTATTTGCAGATACAAATACAGATGCCTCTGTACGTCTGCACTGTATGTGACTTATTAATTAAAGTTACAAAGGCCTGTTGAGAACAGCTGCACTTCAAAATTTGTGTCAGACTCTTTCAGTGCATTTGGGCCTTAACCCTCCTATCTCACACATGGTGATATCTTTTTTTGACAGGATGTAAGAGTAATGACTATGTCTTGTAAATATTTAATTATAAAGATGCTAACAGTATGGGTATATAGGTGATTAGGAGTCAGGTGAGTGGAGCAAAATTACTTTCCATTAGTGAGGAAGAAGATTACGGTGTATCATGTTCTGAAGTATGGCCTTATTTGGAGGCCAGAAACTATAGCAGAAAAACAACATGGATTCCAGGAATACTTTCTGTAGTTAAAAATATACCTATTCTTTATTCTTTTTAAATAACAAACTGTTAAGTTAATCCATTTGTCTCTTTTCATAGGTGTTCATCTAAGAAAGCCAAAGCAGCGGCTTTAAGCTGTCTGCCCATTCTAACATGGCTGCCATCCTATCCAGTCAAGCAGTACCTGTTTTCGGACGTGGTCTCAGGTCTGAGCACAGGAGTTGTGCAGCTCCCTCAAGGTCAGAGCCCTGCAGTCGCAGCAACACCTCTGTCTTAAGTCCTTTTAAGACATGCACATAACTCAAAACATCAAATGAATGAATCTCTCCAGTGGCGTTCTATAGACTTGAGGAGTCCAGTAAGGAAGCAGTAAAGCTATGCTTTGGGGTTGTGTTTGAAAGCCTAAAAAACATTACCTTTACAGTCCGATGAAGCAAGAATTGTTATGTATTCTAAGGCTTTGTACGGTTGCCACAAACTAAGTTTGGCCAGGCTAGTCATCTGGAATTAAATAAGGGTTAAATGTGTGAAGGGCCAGCTGCCAACTCCTGGGGCGCTGCTTTCAGCTTCACACTGTCTTTGTTATGGTATCTCTGTAGCTCTGAGGTTGTGATGCAATGACTTGGCTTCTGGGGCTGTTCAGTTTATTTACACCTCTCCTTCTCCTCTGCTCCACAGGTCTGGCCTATGCTATGCTGGCTGCTGTGCCTCCAGTTTATGGTCTGTACTCCTCTTTCTACCCCGTGCTGCTCTACACCTTCTTTGGCACATCCAGACACATATCCATTGGTAAGAAATTAATTGAACGCTTCTCGTAAAGGCTTTGCGTTTGGGTCATTATTCTCCTACAAGCTGTGGCTGGTGCCAATTTGTTTCATTACAAACAAGAAGGCAGCCAAAAGGCAAAAGGTCCCAGGCAAACAGTCAGTATCTTCCCCAGCTGATGATCCATGTAGACCACCTGGGTATAAAGTAGAAGCATTGTTCCTGTATTGCAGTGTAGAATTACTTGTAAGTAGCTGTATGTTTATGTTGCTGTATGATAGGGTAAAACGTAAGATCAGACTGTTATTCTGTTCTTGCATAACGCTGTTTGGCTGCTTAGCTGATGACATATTCGCTGGCATTTTGAACTAGTATGTTTTCACTTCTAGCGTTACAAGAGAAAAAGGTCATACATGTGTCTGGCAAAAGTATCTCGTGATGTAAAGAGAAGGGCAGAGCTGCTAATGTAACCCGAAGCTCTGATAGCATCCACAACCAGCTTTTTGTGGTGAGAAAATAGTACAGTGGATGTGCTTGTCATACACTGGCTTTTGTTAAAGTAATCTGTAACCTCACAAAAAAGTGAAGTTAGTCAATGATTTTGTTCTTGGCCTTGGAAGTATGCTCATTTACTACTTTAGATTGTAAGCTAGTTAGCTGGGCATGCTAAGCCTTAGCATGCCCAGCTAGTTTACATTTTATGCTAAACTGTGCAATACCTATACTTTAAATGTTCATTTATCAAATGTTGCTTTTTTACCATTTGCTTATTAGACTGATCCTTTGTGTTTTTACCGATGTGTACTTATTATATTGCTTCGTGTTTTTATGCCTCTGCGCCGGTGATAGCTGTAGCTGGAGGCGTTATGTTTTTGGGTTGTCCATCTTGCCGTCTCATTCTTGTGAACAAGATATCACAGGGATGCCTTGAGGGAATTTTTCCAAATTTGGCATCACTGTCCACTTAGATTCAAGGATGAACTGATTACATTTTGGTGGTCAAAGGTCAGGTCACTGTGACCTTGTGTCTGTTTCATTCTCGTGAACGTGATATCTCAAGAACACCATAAGGGAATTTCCTCAAATTTGCCAACCATCTCACACACACATGGGGTATGGCACTGCTCTGGATTTTTAGGTTCCTATGAAAGATTCATAGGGACCTATGGATTATATTATATTGCATTATTATAAATTTTATAAAGATTCAGAAATTTAAAGATTCACAAATTACAGACTGATCCAGATGATAAGATAATACTTGCAGTTGTTTTTGAAATGGCACGTGGATGAAATGTTTTCACTCAGATGTGACTGGTGTCCTCAGCTGACATGAGCAGCAGGATTGTGAAATTTCAGTGCCCCCCACCCCTGACGTATCACCCATCCAGCTACTTCCTTTCCTAGACAGGGCTCCAACTCATCTCAGGTGTCAGCTCTAAGCCCATCTGACAAATGGACACTATAAACTAAACCTGCTCACCCTTGGAAAAGCAAATGATCTGATCTGGCGTGAACAACAGGAAGCAGTTAGCTTCACTGTTTAATGTTTCTGCCCGAAATTTATCCTGATAACAAGTTGCTGTGGAAAACGATGATCCCATAACTTTTGGCAGAGAGTGAGAGGGAATTACCTGGGCTGCTGTTCAAGTGCTGGACAAGATGGCATTTCACAGACACTCAAATTTAAAGTGCATGACCCTACAGTGGGGTCATGCCTGGACATAAGTGGGGCTGCTAAGGTGAAATACATAAATGATTCACACATGATGATATTCAACAGAGGACTGTTTTGGTGTGGTATCGCTCTGTTGCATTTTCCTGCAGTAAATGCAACACTGACAAGGAATCGTGTGCTTGGGTGACCAAGATTAGACATTATGTTCTAAGGCAAAGTCAAGCTTAGAGATAGATATTTATGTATATCCTACAGGCACCAATCTCCACAAACTAGCTGTACTTTAACTATATGGTTACAACTTGGATAAGAATATTAGAGGTACATTGAATTCTGGACAAATCTCTATATTTCTTTGGCTGAGAAGATAAATGCTATCAAAATGGTAGTTCTGCCACGATTTTTCTACCTTTTCCAAGCTTTCCTGTATTTCAACCCTTTTTCTTACTTTAAACGTCTGGACTCGCTTATCAGGCCCCATTCTCGGAACCCATTGGCTGTATTCGGCATCTGACTTCCGGCAGACGGCGATACAGCCTCTGGGGGCAGACCTCCGATTTTTTGGCCGTTTCCGACTTCCGTTTATATATAAGTAAATATGCTGAACCACTGCGATGGATTCAGAGTTTGCAGTGCAGTCAGTTATGTTCTGCCTCGTTAGTTCACTGCACGGGCCGTTTACCCTGGCAACAACTGCAGCCAGCTCAAACGTGATTGGTCAATATCACGCGGACTACATACAGCCTACAACCGGAAACCAGGACTCTTCCGCTCTTCTTCTGGAGGCAAGATCTCCAGGGTTTGCCTACAGACTCTACATTCACTGAATGTAGAGTCTGTATATAGAGACTAATCATGCCCTAATTATGGAGTTACAAGACTGTACGAATTATCAAAAAACACCTAATTAAATCAAAGGACTAAGGTGGTTTTGGCCTGCCACACTTTAAAGTTTACTGCTAGGCGGCTCACTTAAGCATCATACTGTATCATGGTGGAAAAAGAGCCCAGCAGCTGACTCAAGTGGCTGCCCAGTAGGGCTGCCCCCAATAGCTGACCAAATGTTAGTCGACAAAAAAGGTCATTAGTCGGCAAGATTTCATTGGTTGCTTAGACGCAGTAAAAAAACAAACAAAAAAAACCAAAACATGACACTCTATTAGGAGCTGCTCCTTGTCAAAATAAATCAAAATCTATACGACAGACACAGGAGGCGGCCACACTCAGCAGTCAGACAGGAGTCACAGGCTAGTTAATAACATGTTGGGCAGGAAATCCAAAGTGTGGGATCATTTTGAGAAGGTGAAGGACGAACCCAAGGTGATATGTAAACTCTGCAGGGAAACATTTGCCTATCACTCATCGACTACAAACATGACGTATCATCTGAAACATGGAAGTAGCAAAATGCCCATTAGCCACTTAGCACAATCATTACTGCTTTGCCGACAGCGTCATTAACAGGCGGCTCGCTCAGTGTGTGACGTGCACTTGTAGATAAAAAATATAGGCCTATATTAATTAAGGTTCATTAGTACAGTTTTGTATTTCTCTGTAATGTAGCACAGTGTTAACAATGTTACTGATACTATTCTTTCTCAGATCTTGAACTTGCCCGGCCAAAATATATGATTTAATAATTTAATTAATATCGTAAAACATAATGTAAACATCAATCTGGAAGCAAATCAAAGTACACATAAAAGCACCAAATACTTGCATTGATAGTCCATTAAATAAAAAAGCATGTGTTGTATTGTTAAAATGTTCAGTTAACTATTAAAAAATTACCTATTAAAAAATCTGATACAATTTTAAAACAGTGCATCGGCTATACTACTCCAAAGACTCCAAATTTTCCAGGTGATGGACCGTGACCCCTGTACCGCAACGGATTATATGGATGTTTGGTTAAAACGTCTTGTGTCACTACTGTGCTGACATTTTTGTCCCTGTCTGCTGCTGACTCTCTCTCTGGTTATTATATTAAGTGGTTGTTGTGGAAAAAACTGCTGCCAACATCTGTATTAAATATGATGAGATTTAACTGCCAACCATCTCTGTCCCACACACAAGTTACACATTGATCCAGATTAGGACATGTTTGATGTGCTTGTTGCAGCCAGAATTGACGTGAACAGCAGGACTGTGACATTTCAGTGAACCCACTGCCTACATCTCTTTTTATTAAGGTGCTTAAATTAGTGTTCCCTTCTGCTGCATACTCTTTCATGTGGCTGTACATAAAGCGCTGCTGGTGGAAAAAACTGTCACCAGCTTCAGTATGGCTTCTTCATTGTGTTGTACCATTAACCTTTGGCACAATATTTTTAGGAAATTTATTACTTGTGTCGTCCTAATCCAACCCTCATGTTGTTGTTTGTTGATTTATCCTGGTCTGAATTAATGGTGGTCTTTAAGGCAGTCAGTGGCCTTTTCACACAGCCAGATTCTTCCCACAGTGTGTGCCAAGAACAGTATGATGAGGTAGAACTGCCCTACGCACACAGGATGTCAGCTCAAACTAACTATCTAAAGATTTACAGTTTACACATTCATCAGGATTAGGAGGTGTTTGATGCAAAATCGGCGTGAGCAGCAGGATTGGGAATTTTCAGTAAACCCACTGCCTTCATCTCACCCATCTGACTACTCTCTTTCCCAGGAAGGGCTCCAAGTCATCTCAAATGCCAGCTAACCTTTAAGTCCATCTGACAAATGGGTACGATAAACCAAACCACAACCTTTATACTAAAGACCTGATCTGAAGTGAACAACAGAAAGCAGTTGGCTTCAGCAAGTGGTTGTGGAAATGATGATCCCTTAATTTCTGGCAGAGAGTGAGAGGGCATTACTGGGCTGCTGTTCGAGTGCTGGACAAGATGGCCTTTTCACTTAAAGAGATACTGCATGACGCAGTGGACATCATAATGCTGTACAGAACCAAGTCTGGAAAAATTTAGCACTTTCACGATCCAGCCGTAAAATATTCTGACACATGACTGTTCTGTTTGTGATCTGCAGGCACCTTTGCAGTCATAAGTCTGATGATCGGGGGTGTTGCAGTGAGGGAGGCCCCGGACTCCATGTTTTATGTCCTGCCTGCCAATGGATCCAACATGTCTGCTGTCTTGGACGTGGAGGCACGTGATGCCAGGAGGGTGCAGGTGGCTGTTGTGCTCACAACCCTGGTGGGAATCATCCAGGTGAGCCTTGAAACAACCAACACACTCAGCCAGCAACTGAAAGCTGCTGCTGATTTGGCCTATCTGCCTTCATCCCCCCCCCCCCCAAGAGTGTCTATTATTTGGTTAAAGCACAGCAGTAAAGTGATACAGCTTGCTGAAATGTTCTCACGCTCAAAAATCACTGTTTTGCCCACAGCAGCAGGATGTCTGAATCACTGTTGATGTGTCAACACCTTGATTTAATGTTTTTGTTTGATACACCTGTATAGCTTGTTTTTATCACCATACCTCTTTCTTTCTTCTTGCTTTCTTAATTTTGTTTTCCATTCTTGTAGTTTGTCCTAGGCCTTCTCAGGTTTGGCTTTGTGGCGATCTACCTCACAGAGCCCCTGGTGCGAGGTTTCACTACAGCAGCAGCGGTGCACGTTGTTGTCTCTCAGCTAAAGTACCTGCTGGGGGTGAAAACGCAGCGCTTCAGTGGGCCCCTCTCTGCTATTTATGTAAGTTTCAATAGCTTCTAAATGGTTTTTAGGTGGAAAGAGTGAGAGCAAGAGCAGTTAGAAAATTATTCTTTTTTTATTATGCCTCTGCGCTGGCAGTTGCCATGGCCAAAGGCATTACATTTTCAGGTTGTCCAATTCCCAAGAACACCTTAAGAGAATTTCTTCAAATTTGGCACAAATACTCACTTGGACTCAAGGATGAACTTTTCAAAGATCAAGGTTATTGTGACCTTGCATCCGTCTCATTCTCACGAATGCAATATCTCAGGAAGGCCTTGAGGGAGTTAGCTCAAATTAGGCACAAACATCCACTTGGACTCAAGAATCAACTGATTAGTGGTCAAAGGCCAGGTTCAAGGTAACCTTGCGTCCATCTCATTCTTGTGAAGGCAATATCTCAAGAAGGCCTTGAGGGAGTTATTAGACACAAACGTCCACTCAAAAACAAACTTAGAATTTGAATTTGAAAAGAATAGGTTAATGGCCATAACTCAATTTATTTGCTAATTATGACAAAATGTTACACAATTGTCTAAAAGGACATAATGACAACATGATGACATCTTATATCCAATAGGTTGAAGGTCAACTTCACTGCAACGTCATAAGGTTCTGCAAAAAAACTTTTCTGGCCGTTACTCAACGTCATATCTCAAGAACAGAAGGGGTGACATTTGGTCAGATACTTAATAGGTGACACTAATCTTTGGTGTCAACCCTGGATAGTATATTGTCTGTGCTGCTGTGTGTGATGCATCCATGTTTTCACAGACCTGGATATAAGCTGTTAGTGCAACTTGAGTGTTCACGAAGATATAACCGCAAAGTGGTAATTCTGTGTGGCTATTTTTCTAGTTCATGTTTTGTTGTGTGTTTGGTAATTGCAAAAAATAGATGACTTAAATGCATCATAAATTCTATACTCTTGCCCTAGAGCGTCAAGGCGGTACTCAGTGACATCACCAGCACCAATGTCTCCACTCTCATCTTGGGCCTTGTGTGCCTCGTCTTCCTGTACGCAATCAAAGACCTCAACGAGCGATTCAAGAAGAAACTGCCTATTCCCATCCCTGGAGAGATTATTGTGGTTATTGTGTCCACCAGTGTCTCCTATGGCATGTCCTTATCAGAGGGCTACAAAGTGGACGTAGTTGGGAAGATACCAACCGGGTAGGTTGTTACATTCCCTTGTTGTTGGCACAGAATTTTAGAGTAGTGTATTTAAGTCATGGAAATTCATGGAATTTTACAACTGGGGGATCTGAATCTACTGAAGAACATGTTGGTCATATCTTAATTGTATGAATTTTGTAGCTTTAGCTGTAGCTTTTCTGAATCTACTGAAGAACATGTGGGTCATATCCTAATTGTATGAATTTTGTAGCTTAAGGCTCTTGTTCACCACATTAAAAGAGCCGTCATAACATTGCAGCCAAGATAATATTTACACACTGGGATTGATGAACTACAAATGTTATTTTATGTGCTCTCAGGCTTCTCCCTCCCGCTGTCCCAGAGTTCTCTCTGTTACCCAGTTTGGTCACAGACTCCTTTGCTGTAGCGATTGTCGGATTCTCAATGGGCATCTCGCTTGCCAAGATCTTTGCCCTGAAGCACGGCTACAGCGTGGATGGCAACCAGGTGAGTGTGAACATCTGAGGAGCTGCTGAAGAAAAACAGATCCTGGCACAATGAACTCTATCTTGGCACAACGAAGCTAACCTGACAATCAGTGTGCTTACTTGCACTTGTAACCGGGGTTACAGTCGCCTCCTCTAATAAGACAATTTGTCAAACTTCATGTAAAAGAAAATCTTTTGCGGTAGGGGTTTAGAGAAATCTCATTTCACCAGCTAGATTTGTCCTTGAGAAAGCTGTTTTTTAAACATGTATAAGGGTAGCCAGCATGTGCAGGACAAAGACTTGAGACTGGAAGAATGTTGCTGACACACAAGAGTGGTGGGATGAAAGGAAAGATCAATACATGTTAGCAATATTTCCTTTGTGGGTAAAATGATTCGAACCACAATTCGACTATTTAGATTTAGAATTGAGACACATTTGCTCTGTAAGGAAAAGCTGTGCTATCTGTCATGTTAAGAGGGGAAATCTGATCACTGACCTGCTTGATATATAGATTTACAGTAACAAGTTGAGTCATATGATTGATTACCTGCATAAAGCAGTTTCTCAGAGCAGCCAGGTTTCTTGAGCTAATGTAAGTTGTACCATGGTCTGAGCTCTAGTGAAAATAAAGGACGTTGGGTTTTTTTTTGTATTTGGGATTTTTTTGGTTCATGTTGCTCTATGATATGACTACAGGAGCATGTAAACAGGAGTCAGGAGAGGAACTATATAACAGTGAATATTCCAACAATGTGGAGACCTTATTGCTGTATGTTCCAGTATCTGATTAAGTATGGAAAGTCACGTCTGTCACACTGGACTGACTGGAAATAGGAAGTTACTGTAACTTCAGCTAAGCATAACTGACCTAACTGTGCTTGATGGCGTCATTGACCCTCTCCGGAGGTCATGGTTGTTTGCTCTGGGCTCTTCACTGTAAACATTCACCTGCTTTCATCCACAGACTATTTAGGTTTTTTGGGTCATTTCCTATAGTTGTTTAAGGAGGCTTCCACATCAGAGACCCTGTTTGATTACCTTGAACAATGTGTACTGTTCCCTGGCATGATGCGTCAATCCATGCTCCAGTCCACATGACAAGGTGGTCTCAACTAGTACGGTTCACGTGTACTCCAGTATGGTACACATCAGGTGTGAACACCAACTGTCCAAAACACAAAAGTGGACTGCTATTTAATGCAACTACAAGGAGTTTTAAACCGGTAATTTAACAGTCACAATTTAAAACTGACTCCTTTGTATCAGATGGCAGCGCAATCCGCCACAGACAGACATAGATGCGGTTTAGCTGCCACTTCACCCTGCAGTCAGAGTTCCAGCGGAAGGCAGAAAGCTTTGTGCCCGGCAGCAGCAGCTCCTCATCAGCGGTTTTGCTGATCCCTGCTGATGACCGTCTAAGGGCAGCAGGGTGGGTCTGCAGTGCCCTTTTCTACACTATAGCACAACAAAAATGTTCCACAGATGATGTTTTAAGTGTACATGGGTATGGAACACCATTACTAATGTAAAAGCTGAGCAAATCAATCATACCTATATGAAAAGCCCTAAAACTATGTTTTCGCTGCCTAGCCAGCTGCAGAACATGTTCACATTTTGAATTTCTTTGTTCTGAGACAAAACTTTGTGTTGTTCTGCTTTCAGGAGCTGATTGCCATTGGTCTGTGTAACTTCATCAGCTCTTTCTTCTCAACCTTCGCCATCACTTGCTCCATGTCAAGGAGCCTAGTGCAGGAGAGCACTGGTGGAAAAACACAGGTAGCACATACACAATTCCACTACAGGAGCTAGTACACCATCTCACTCAACTAAATTGGTGTCGTAAAACTGTAATTAGAATGAGGTTATGTTGACACAGTTATCTGTGTGTGTGTGTGTGTGTGTGTGTGTGTGTGTGTGTGTGTGTGTGTGTGTGTGTGTGTTTGTTCAGATTGCAGGACTGCTGGCGTCTCTCATGGTGCTGCTGGTGGTGGTGGCCATTGGTTTTGTCTTCCAACCGCTCCCTCAGGTGGGTGAAGCTGTTGCTGATGACGCAGAGCTTCCAGCTTCCTGTCTGGCAGCTCGGCGTCACGGGTGGAGCTACAGTCACTTTTATTTTCTGTCCAGTTTGTTGAACAAACAGAGGCTGATGGCTCTGCGTCACGCCTCACGTAATGAGATCGAAAGATTGCCAAGAGTCGTTGCTAATGTCTTCCTGTATTGTTCAAATGTATGATCCTCTGTTGTGTTTCCCAGACTGCGCTGGCTGCCATCATCATGGTGAACCTACTGGGGATGTTCAAACAGTTCAGAGACATTCCTGTTCTGTGGAGGACCAGTAAGATCGAACTGGTCAGTCTGTTAAATCAAACTCAACATAACAAAAATGTTACAAGGCAGTAGAGGTCCCCACAGGAAACCCGAAGATGTAAAATGAGCTGATAAGGAGCTTGTTCTGCACTTTTTAGTCGACTGTGGTTTTTGGTCAGGAGCTGTTCTCTCAAAGTAGTCTGTCACCAAGAGCAACAAATGCTGCGTCTATAGTTAGAACACCAGAACACAACAAATTATTTTAATGTGTTTTTGAAGGTTCATAATGTTCAAGACTCTGTGTGTGTATATTTAAGCAGAAGACACAGGCCAAAGGTTTTTCCCCACAAGTTTGCCTGTCCCAGTGAATTTTACAAAAAGCTTTTATACACATTTATGAATCTGTTAAGAGGTTATGCACCTTTTTGTTATAGGCCACTCCCACTCCCACAAGAACTGCTACTAAGGGGTGGGGAAATTGTTGTCGACCGACTGACCAGCAGAGTGACCTATAGAGCTGCTGGTCACAGCTAAAAAAAGAAAGGGATACTGTTTCAAGTGAGAAATGTTAGTGCTTAATGAATTGGACAAGTAGAAGTTCTGAATGCATTGACTGAGAACTAAGTGTGAACACATCTGGTTCAGAGTTGGATAAGATTACCAAAGCATTAAATACAAATAGGAGGCAGTTTAACAGTATTAAATTTTACTTTTTGGCTGATCTGGGCCTGATTTCCTTCAGGTCTATGTTGGCTGAGGTCCAGCAGCAGGTAGAGCAGTTTGTGCTTAGATTTTATGTGTGTTATGTGTTTTTATGCCTCTGTGCATGTGATAGCCATGGCCAGAGGCATCATATTTTGGGGTTGTCCACCCGTCCATCCCATTATCATGAACGTGATATCTCAAGAGCACCTTGAGGGAATTTCTACCAATTTGTCACCAGCGTCCACTGAGACTCAACAATGATGGTCATACTCAAAGGTCAAGGTCCCTGTGACCTCAAGTGTCTCATTCATGTAAACGCAATATCTCAAGAACACCTTGAAGGGATTTTTTTAAAATTTGGCTCAAACATTCAAGGTCAAGGTCACGGTCACAATGACCTTGCATCTGTCTCATTTTCATGAACACAATATCTCAAGAAGGCCTTCAGGGAGCTCCCTCAAATTTGGCACAAATGTCCACTTGGACTCAAGAATGGCCCAATTGGAATTTGGTGGTCTAAAGTCGAAAGTCAAAGGTCACTGTCACCTCACAAAAAAATGTTTTTGGCCATAACTCAAGAATTGAAAGGCCACTTATGACAAAATTTCAAACAAATGTCGAATAGGATAAAATGATCAAGTGATGACATTTTATATCGAAAAGGTTAAAGGTCACCATGATATATCGTAACTCAGGAACAGAAGGGGAGACATTTGGTCAGATACTGAATTGGTAACACTTACATTAAACTGTGCTGATTGTATACATCTTTGGTGCTTCTGGGGGGGAGATGTGTGCAAAGTATCCACGTGTTTTGCAGACATAGATATAAGTGCAATGTGACTGGTGCATGGAGGCATACAATGGAGAGGCGGTATTTCTAGTTTAATGGACTGGTCCACCTCTGGGATTGTGTTGGGTAAACATGTTTAGTTTTGTGAGGACTTCTACTGCTCAGCACAAACAGGATAATATGCTTCCTTTATCTTGTCTTTCATAGATTCCACCTTAAACCTCGGGCGATCTTATCTAATCTGTGCTCAGCTTCATGTCCACCTGAGAAAAAGAAGCACGTAGAGTTAACCATGATAGATTTTTAAACTACCATTTTTAAGTCCATTTCAACAATGCTTAATTGCCCAACGTCTTATTTTTGGGAGCCTCTGTCACATGATTGATGAGTGATATTGCCAGTATGTGACAAAATAAAAAGAAATGCCCTGTTTTTTTCCGCTCAGATGAGGAAAGAGGATGCAGCTGTAGCTCCTCTGCAGCACTTCATGTCAGTATATTTCTGTTTCTTCCCTTTTCTCTCTCAGGCCATCTGGCTGGTGGCCTTCGTGGCGTCTGTGCTGTTGGGGCTGGATTATGGTCTCCTGGTGGCCCTCTCATTCGCCATACTAACAGTCATCTACAGAACACAGAGGTACTGATGATAGGCAGCTGCTTGTCTAAAGTCCAAATATGTGTTTATCATCACATCGCTGTAACATGAATAAACTTTATAGCACATATCATAGCATGTTAATACATTTATATGAACTGGTTCAGGTGGTGTTCCAAGTGGTTAATAGAGGAATGTAGTGTAAAAGTTATGAAATTGAGGTAGTTCTGACCTTTCCTCTTTGTCTTTCAGCCCTAAAAGTGCTGTCCTGGGCCATGTCCCCGGCACAGGGCTGTACTGTGACGTGGATGAGTATGAAGAGGTGGGTCTTTCAGAGGAGAAAACACTTAAGTCTGAACCCAGGCTAAACATTTTACATCCAGTCCGTTGGTCTGAACTCTGAATGTCTGTGATTTGTGTTCTGTTACCAGGCAGCTGAATATGAGGGGATTAAGATTTTCCACTCCAACTCTTCAATCTACTTTGCTAACAGTGACCTTTATGTGAACGCCCTCAAAGAGAAGGTAATCCTAGCCACAGTTTGTGTGTAAGTCTGTGTGTGTTGATAAAGAACTGAACAGAAGGTAAAAGAAACCTTTTCAAATTGACATCTTATGGAGGAGAGGACAATGAGAAACACTTCTGTCAGTGGAAGTGAAGTGGTGTGACTCAGGTTGTTGAAGTTGCGATGGAGTCCAGAATTGACACTCTTCAATGTAGGTCATCACCACAGTTACCCAGGGACATGTTATTATGTGAAAACTATTTGGTGGCAGATGGACTCTTAAAGATGTGAGCAAACAGTTGTAATGTGACATCAGCAGAAAGAGAAGTGAAAGAGGAAGAAAACGGAGTGCATCACCGTGTTCTTAGTACAAGGATGACCACATCACCCAGATTAGAATGTTGGGGATTTAACATGAGTCTGGATGTTTTTGTTTTTCAAAGCTGTCTTAAAATGAATCTAGACCTGTTGTCGGAGCAGCAAGTCCCTAAACCAAAACCTGCAAAAGGACATCTAATTGACTGTTTTAGGATGAATCATACATTAGCCATACATCTACCCTCATCTCTGCCATCCTTAGTAAGTTTTTGTACCATGTGCTGATGATAGCTGTGGCCGGAGGCATGATGATTTGGGTTGTCTTTCCATCTGTATATCTGTCTTTTCATGTGTACGTGATATCTCAAGAACACCCGGAGGGAATACCTTTATATTTTGCACAAATGTTCACTTGAACATTAGATTTGACTGATTAGATTTTGGTGGTCAAAGGTCACAGGTCAAGGTCATTGTGATCTTGCATCTGCCTCATTCTTGTGAATGCGGTATTTCAAGAACACCTTGGGGCATTTCTTTAAATTAGGCACAGTCATGTGCTTTGAGTCAAGAATAAACTGATTAGTTTTTGGTGGTCAAAGGTCAAGGTCACTGTGACCATGCTTAGTCTCATTTCCGTGAACACAATATCTCAAGAAGGCCTTGAATTAATTAATTAGGCCTTAAATTTGACACAAAAGTCCACTTCGACTCATGAATTAAAATTTGATTAAAGTAATGACATTTTATATCCAAAAGGTCAACTTCACTGATAACACTTTTCTGGCCGTTATTCAATGTCATATCTCAGGAACAGAATGGGAAACATTTTGTTAGATACTGTATACTGTATACAGTCAATTGGACCCAAACTGGTCGAGGCGCTCTGCACATGCTCCACAGTTTCGGCCCCATGCTTTGACCCGGAAGTCAAATATCATTTAATGCAAAACAAAGGAAGAAGCTGCTAACAACATGGTGAAATCTACATCCAGAGCTGTGCATTTTTTGTACAGACGAAATGTACAGAGCTGTAAAGTTTTCCACCACGGTACCAGATTTCTAACTGCAGCTAACTTGTTTGGCGATTATTTGGTCTGTGAAGTAACAGGTCAACCAGATAAAGGTCCAATACTAACAAGCTGAAAGGGGGCATATCGCCGCCTATTGTAGTAGAGTCGGACATACTTAGGTCAATAAATCGATTCCCCTCCTGTGCTTGTATACTGGGACAAGGACAGTAGTTCAATTAAATGGCCAAGTTAAGGTATAACTGCAGCTCGACTTAATTGTGCATGTAAACGTATTGAGTACTGACATTGTTACGTGAGGGGAAACCGGAGGATGGGTGTTTTGCTTCCGTATGAGCACAGTATAAAGTGTTAACAATAAGATAGCTAGTGGGACACACTCAGAGGGATTCACATGCACTAACATACACACATGACCATCTACCACAACATAGCATAAATATTAGTATTTAAGATTACAACACATACAGGATGCAATTACTCCACTACATTTTTATTTAGCAAATAGTGGTTTGCTGCTAAATTAATGTTCCAAATGTCACATACAGAACCTTTTAAAGCTGTTTATGTAGGAGATATAAGTAAGGTTTAATTTTCATAGCAGACTTATGATTATCACATAACATAAATGTCTCTTGCATGTTCAATCATGCACCAGCATCACTCGTGGTCTGACCAAATTCACTGGTTTAACAGAGTGGAAAGAATGGAAACATTGTACAATGTAGAGCAAAATAACGCCTGTAAAAATGCAGGAACAAATAATAAAATAAGACTTGTGTCCATGAATCTATTCCCCACAATGCATGCTGGGAGGCTTTGCAACAAACCTACTAATGTAACTGTAACTGACACTGCCAAAGTGTACCCAATATATATATTCATTATTACAGTCTGTTTAATGTACAAATTAAAGGAACTGATAGGATTACATTTCACTATGTGATTGCATCCGAGAAATAAATTTGAGGACTGATTGATAATCTCAGATTTGATGCTCTTAACAGACGGGAGTAAGCCCTGCCGACTTACAAGCTGTCCGGAAAGCCCACAAAAAACAGAGGGAGAAGACAAATGGCAACCACGACTCTCCGCTTAAGATGTGTGCCAAGGTGAGTCCTGCTTTCCTTCCTTCTCTCCCTGTTTGCTTGTTGCCTATGTACACAGCGAGCTTTGTTGAGTCAGCATGCTGCATATTTGCCATACGTGTTCGTCAAGTAGGGGCTTGTGAAATCCTGGAGGGAGTGAAAAACTAGTTCCGAGGCTGGTGTACTGTAGCAGGGAGTGACTGACCTGAGGAGGTTTCAACAGATGATGTTTGCCAGGCCTTTTGTGATTCTGTACAGAGAACAGTGTGAAGAGATGGCTGAAAACTCCATTTATCAGAGCTGTGAATGCCATAGTTCACATAGAGTAACAGTGAAATGAAAAAAGAGATATTTAATCATGTTAGCTGGATACACGCTACAGCTGAAATGTTTGGAATCACCTGTTTTTTGCTTTAGTAATGGCTGTTTTAACACCAAAAGTATTATTTACATCTGAAATAGTTTTGGCCCCAACAGATGTAGAATTAAATTATTCAAATTAATCGATGTTATTTTCTCTATTAATCATTTTGCCAATAAAGTGTCAGAAAGTAGTGAGACATGCCTTGTGCAATGTGTGCATTCTTCAATTGCTGGGTTTTATTTGACCCGCAGTCCAAAATTCCAAACCTGTTCAGTTTATTGTCACATATGTCGAAGAAAAGCATCAAATTCTCACATTTAAGAAGCATGAAACTAGTAAATGTTTTTCTTTTTTGTTAAAAAAAAACCCCCACTAAAACAAAATTTTGATGATTAAAATATTGATTCATTGATGAGAACTCTGTTGGAACTTGGATTTTGATTTTGTTTTCCAGACCAGAAAAGCATGTGATGCTCAGTCATTATTGAACCACAACGGTGCGATTAGGCTCAAAATATTGAGTTATTAAAATATTGCTCAGAGGAGTTTTTGTCTCTTTCTGACGTCTCGTTTGTCAGTCTGGTCGAACCGTTGTACCGTGTTTTGTTCTCTGTGTACAAAACAAACCCCTCTTGCAGATAACACCTATTTGTAAAGAGGGTTTTCTACAACCTAAAAGCATAACCATTTAAACATTATAGAGTAGTTCTCCTCTCAGACATCTGACTGGACCTAGTCAAGCTTCTGAGGCAGGAGATTTGGATTTTTTTGACTCTGGCTCCACACAGTGGTAGTATCAAAAAATACACAAACCTGACCACCTGAAAACCTTTGATGCTTGTAGGATTCCTGTCATAAAAGATCCCTTTCTTTGATTGGTTCTAATAAAAGCAGAGAGGGGTGACCCATGAGGTTTTGTCCTACAACCACGTGGCGGAGGAGGAGAGGAACGGCCAGCTGGGGGAAACAAACAGCCAGTCAGACTCAGAGGGTGCTGTCTTCCTGGAACCTCTCAGTGCTGTCCACTCCATCATCCTGGACTGGACGTCTGCCAGCTTCATTGATTCTGTTGGAGCCAAAGCCATCAAACAGGTTCTTCTTTGTCTTTTTACTCCAACACAGACTGTTTTTAATATCAGGTTCACTGCAGCAACAGGGTTTCTAACAGCTCAAACAGCTTGTTAAAGGGACAGTTCACCCCAAAATCCAAAATGCATATTTTTCCTCTTACCTGTAGTGCTGTATATCAGTCTAGATAGTTTTGGTGTGAGTTGCAGAGTGTTGGAGATATTGGCTGTAGAGATGTCTGCCCTCTCTCCAATATAATAGAACTTGATGGCACTCGGCTTGTGGTGCTCAAAGCACCAAAAAATACATTTGAAAAACTCAACAGCAAAGTCTCTCTCCAGAAATCATGACCTGGTTACTCAAAATAATCCACAGAGCTTGTTGTGAGCAGTTTCATGTAAGAACAAGTTTCTTTCTATTGAACTGCACGCTTCCTTCTGTGCGATGATACGGTTGCCGGGTGAAGTTTGGTAATGTATGTATTTTTGATGAACTGTCCCTTTAAATTTCATTCCTGTGTTGCTGTTGTGTCAGTTCAGGAATGCTTGTGGGAAAATGTGTGTTGCAGAAGGAACTCTGGTGTTTAGGATTTTACCTCAGTGAGCAAGTCAGCATTTGTCTCTGCAGGTTATTAAGGAATACGCAGCTGTGGATGTTCGAGTGGTCATAGCCGGCTGTAGCAGTAAGTGATCATTCATCTCTGTATTTGTTTAAAGCAGAACTTCAGTCCAGGGAGATACAGTAAATGTTACTGTCAGTTATTGAATGTTGAAATATGAAAACACTTAAAAAAATTTATCTTGACCCTCCCCTGAGTTACAGATATTTTTCCTTGAGCCTCACAGCCATCACAGTGCACACACAGCCAGCATTACCAACATGTGCATATTATGTTTTCCCCAATAAACCGTAACACACATAAGAGTGGCAGCAGCGGCCAGAATGTCAGTAACTTTGCATGACAGTCGTTATTAGATTTGAAAACTGAGGTCTACCCTTTAATAATCAAAAGTGAAAAGTTGAAAATGAAAAGAATAACATGATTTTGATACAATATCACTATTTTTGAGCTCAGAATTGATTATGTTTCTTTATTTAAGCGTTCATCGCACATGATGTGCTTAAAGACCCTTGGATACTTGAAAACCAGATGATAGTTTCTTATTTTCCCCTATTTTCTGGCTATGAGAAATTGTGTAATTTTGGTAATATTTGAAGACATCATGCCTTTCAAACCCACTTGTTGGTTTAGGGTTCTGAGGATAAATAAATAAAAAACAGCCATTTAAAGTTGAATTTCCTCCTCTAAGCCAAATCAGAAACACCCTTCCCAGTGCTTAAAAAAATGTGCTCATTTTGCTCCACCCTCTCCCCTCTTACTGTTGTATTATTAAGAAGAACCTAGTTAAAATGCCTCACTCAGATTTAACATATTACTCTGATGTGGAAACACATTCATTCTCTAACTTGTGCTTCATCTCTATCTGCAAAGTCAATTGTAGTCATTGCAGTATGATGGCTAAATCATGTCCCTCTTTTTTTTGTTGCAATTTTTGGGTTGATAACATTTGTTACATAGATTTTTTGCAAAATATAACAATTTTTTTATCACTAAGAATAATAAAAAAAAATTGTCAGAAATCCCTCCAAAAAATCCATGCTGTGATTAGGTATCAAAACTTTTGAAGATTTCTGTAAGAATTGCATTTTTCTGTGATTGAATGGCGAGCACTTTTGTTTTGTAAACTGCTGAGAAACTAGTCTCTTACACAGACGCCGATGACATCAGCACGCTGGCTGACTCTGTCGTCTGTGGACATTCCCATAGGAAAGTTGTAATAGAACTAACGCTGGCTCCCAGCGGCAGTAATGTAATTGGATCCATATGTTCAGTGCATGGCAAGAAGAGATTAAAATGGATATGATTTCATTTGATTCAGCTACAATGCAGAGCTGCAACGTCTCTGTTAGATGTAACACCCGTGCCATACCTATGGCAACACCGTCACATGGTCTGGATATCCCCGCCCATTTCTATTACAAAACGAAAGACGAATGTCCCCAGACTCCCATTCCGAAGTAAGGGAGGCTGGTCACGCGAGACTACTGAGAAACCCCTTATTGTCAATATACCCATAAAAGCCGTCCATCTTCTGAATGCCTGAGGTCTCTAGTTTGTGGTTGTAAACTTTCATGAGGCTGTGATTATCCTGGAGGTCACAATAGGTCATTTTATACAGTGAGATGTGTTCAAAAAAGTGGTCTCACTACAGTGAAATGGCTGGTAACATTATTGCACATGAATCAAATTGGCCTCATTGAATCTAGAAGTCTCAGCTTTCCAGTCATAATAATCCTAATTTATGCAATCCCAGGACTGTTTAGGCACCCCAGCATGCAGAAATATTTTGTTACACCATTTGTAAGAATAGGTGAAAATAACACAATTGTACACAATGGCATGGTTTTTGCCATTAAGGGGAGACTTGTGAGCCTAAAACCCATTTTCATTCAGATACCTCAAGGTGTGAGGAAAGACCCTGTAAAATTGGCAATTACAGTTTCCCCCTCACCAAAATTTAGCCTGGATTTGGAACATTGTTTAACCCCTTTACCGACAAGTTAGTAAGACATGGTAAAGCCAGAGGTCTCAGTATCTTCACTCTAGCTTTAAAACTCAGCTGCTACAGTCTCTCAACGAAAGTAATGTCAGCTGAGGATGCTGCCATCCTAGCGGAGTGAACAAAGTTAAACTGTTTGAGATTCTTTTTTACTAAAAGTAGCCAAACGTTTTGTGAGGTGAGTAATCTGGTCAAGCTTAATTTTTTACAGTCTTTACTGGTGTGCTGCTGTGATCAGTTTCCTAGCTCCACCTCAATATTGTAGTATGAGAGCACAGTTTGCATCTGGTCTGATCCTGTATCTCTGTTTGATCTACAAGGGAACCTACTATCCGAGCTGGACACCCTACAGTTTTTCACCGGGGACGTGACTCCAGAGATGGTGTTCCCCACCGTCCATGATGCTGTACTGCACTGCCAACACTCAAATCCCAGCCCATCAGCTGCTCTAACCAATGGAACAACCAGACAAGTGGACGACACCTGTAACCAAGGACAAATCACAGCAGCAGAGTCCTGATGTGTGCCGCTGACTTGAGAGGTCCTGCACCCAACTGTAGGGGTGATGAACTTCAAATGTTCTGGCATTACAGTAGGGATGAACTGAGCAATCATTTACACTGAATAGAAGAGTGTTTGTATCACGCGTGGAGGATTTTAGTTCACAGGAGTCTGACAAACTTGTTAACTTGAACGTGCCCGGAGCACTGAGATACAGGGCCGTTATGAGACTTTTATTTTATCAGACATTCATATTGAGATTCCAGCTGACATTCCTACAGCTTTATTCCTCCACGTCCTCTCCAGAGGGGACTGTTTAGAAGTGCACTTTGAAGTTTCGTAGTTGTTAAAGTTTTCACCGCTCTGCTGGGAGAAGTACATTTTAAAGTAAGCTGCTGCTGTCCAACTGTCTGTTAGACTGATTTCCAATATGTAGTGGTAACTTGGAGACTGACCAGAAGCTGCCTCTCATCGTCATGCTGGTATCATATTTATGGTTACTGAGAAGTTGTGTCCTGATGAATTTGAGTATTCTATTTTCAGCTGTATTTGTGTGTTTGTGTATTTAAACCAGCAGAAACACTATCATTGGTCAACTTGCAGTATCAAGTTTGTTACAGTACATTGCTTTCTGAGTGCAACACGTGTCATATTGTACACCTCAGCATAACCAGTGTTTTACTGTTTAAAGAAAATACATATATATATGGTTGTGCTGGAAAAGATGCCTTGGTTATTTTACAACATTTTATAAATCCCTGAGACTTAAATTTGGAATAAACTTTATTTTTAAGTGAACAAGAATGACAACAAAAGGACAATATTTTTTGACTCAGTTCTCTGCTTCTTCTGACAGTAAAAAGCCAAACTGGAACTTCTCTCTCTCTCAAACACACACACACACACTCTCAGTTGTATGTCATGTATCTGGGCGTGGCGCTGAACTTGGCGTATGACTTGATGACCTTGTTAACGGCCTCCAGGAAGTCTTTCTCTGTGGCGATCTTCCTGCGAGCTCTGATGGCGAACATGCCGGCCTCTGTGCACACACTGCGGATCTCAGCACCTGGCAGCAACACAGACACACACGTGTTAAATTTTGCTTACAGAACAGTTTCAGGATAAACAGGAAATACTGTGTAGAGGCTCAGTTATTCATGTGGCAACGTCCTCTACTTTTGTGGATTTTTAGGTTGTGGGTGTGATGCTTTTATGGTCATTTTGTGATAGAGGAAAGGAAAAAAAACTTAATGTACAAGTATTGTGCTGTGGTTCACTTACAGAGACTGTTGTCTTTATACCTATGAGATACAGTCTGTTGGGTGAGGTAAAACCACCCCTGACTCATCACTGTCTGTCCAGTGTAAATCATATACCTCAAAACAAACTTTTCATGACTCAAAAACAGACTTTGTGACAACACACTTAAAATAGCTTAAGTAGCCTAAGACGAATGGGAGTTTTTTTTAATCCTTTGATGTATCTGAAAAATTCAAAATCACTAAATTTGGAGAAATATGATGCAGTAACAAAATGTGATAGTGCACCCCTGTGGCCATCCATCAGAACTACACTTAATAATAAATTGAATAATTGAATTTGCAACAGTTATCTTGAGTAACTTGTAGGGCTGTACACCATCTTTTTCTTCATCATCACTGAAAATGACTGCGATATTGCACTTTGAATATAGTAGCAGGGTATTAAATTGCTTTCTGTTTGTAGCTGCTATTTTGTCTCACGCGCCATGTTGTTAAAGCTCTGGCCAATCGGACAGAGCCCTCGCCATTAGGTAGGGTTAAGAAAAAGTTACGCCAGGCCAGCTACCTGATCGGGACAGTGCTCTGCTCGTGTGAAGTCAAACACACGCAGGTTTGTTTACCTCTTAGATGAAATGGCAGTTAATCCTAAAACAGCATACAAGTTGAAATGCAAAAGGACAGTCACTGTGTCTTAAGAGACGGCCATATGACAAGGTTGATGGCAATGGCTCAGGTTATAAAAGGGTTCCTACTGCTTAAGGCAAGTTAGATTTCAAACTTTTAAGACTTTTTTTAATGCCACTTGAAATGAAATTTAAGACCATTTTTATAATACCAAAATTGAAGATAAAAAACAAAAAACGACTTCACTTTGTTTCTCACTTTGCATGTAGGATTAAATCCTTTGCATATAATACACTGAGTCGTATGCATTGCCTTGCACCAGTTTCTGTTAGCTGTCCTGATTTGTGTGACGCTAATACAAGAAGCATTTGGTAAGGACGTTACCAATTATGTTGAGATTTTTCAATGCAAAGTCAGGAAAAAAAAAGTCCCAAAGTTCTTCTTCCCATGTCTTAGGATTTTTTAGACTTTTGAAAGACTGATTTCAGATATTTTAATACCAATTACAGCCTTATTTTTTGATAAATGAATTCAATGACTTTTAACACTTTTTAGGAATCTGTGATAACCCTGTTTAACAATAGCATAGCTCCTCTGGGGATAAGCTCAGTGTGTAGCAAGTGTGTGGTCATGTGCAAGAGAGATGGTGGATGTGCTCAGAGCAAACGTGTGTTGGTGATTGGACCAGAGAAAGAATTAACAGGTAAGTTGTCACATGGTTGTGAATGGACAGTGTATCTATCAGTTTGTCAATGAATAAATGCTGCAGCCTACAGTATATATATACACAAGCACAGGTACTGAGCAAGTCTGAGTGCAGAGCTGAGTACGCTATAGTGTGTTCATTTATTACAAGTAACATCATTTTTGCTATATTCAACATTACCACATATTTTCCTCATATTGTGCAGCCCTAGTAACTACAGTCTATGTTCTGCACCAGCAACATTAGAGGCAACTGAGGAGAAGAAATTCAGCGTGTCAGAGATCCTGATTCTTAGAACAGGACGCGAGGGAAAACTGATGTAAAACAGATACAGAAGTAAAGATTTAAATCAGCACATTGATAAGGAGAAGATATGTGGGAGGGAAAATGTAGCGAGAATGTGGGTCTGAAGGAGACAAATGACAGAAGTGAACAGAGAGTGAACACAGTCCTACCGGTGCTGTTGGGACAGAGGCGAGCCAGCAGCTCAAAACGAATGTCTCTCTCCACACTCATTGAGCGGGCATGGATCTTGAAGATGTGTGTGCGACCCTGAAACACAAAACAAACAGAGGTGAGACTAGAGGTTCATAAAAGGAGAAGGAGACACAGCCACACAAAAAGAAAGAACACATAAATGCAAGTACAGATGAGCAGACACAATCTGATTTCATGACTAATCATAGTTTTCTGGCTGATGTATGAGACCTTATCTGCATGTCTTGTGAAGACTTAACTCACCTCCAGGTCAGGCAGGCTGAACTCGATCTTCCTGTCCAGACGTCCAGGTCTCATCAGGGCCGGGTCCAAGGTGTCCGGTCTGTTGGTGGCCATCAGCACTTTGATGTTGCCTCGGGGGTCAAAGCCGTCCAACTGGTTGATGAGCTCCAGCATAGTCCTCTGGACCTCGTTGTCTCCACCGGCACCGTCATCAAAACGAGCGCCTGGCATGTATACACACACACACACACACACACACACACACACACACACACACACACACACACACACACACACACACACAGTATTCGCATTAATGTAGAAGATTGTATTCTGCTTGAGTGTTGTGAGGAGACATTTACTTTCTTACAACTCAGTTTAGTTGCTTTACCACTGCTTTAAAAACATGGCATTCAGTATTTCATGATCAGACAAAAGAAAGGGTACATAATGAAAGAATGGTGCACTAAAACAGGCTAAAATGATTTTCTGATACACATTTGTATGAGTTGTTATAACATCGGAGAATTAAAGGTTATGTATGTAACTTTCAGAAAACCCTGGTTATTAATGAAGCTGTTGGCCATTAAGTGAAATGCAGTCAGCATCCTGTAGCTCGTGCTTGCACTTCATAGACCCAAGCGAGCCCCCGAGCATCGGCCAAAACAGTGACGTGACATTCATGTTGATACAATGCTGGAAAATAATCTACGATCATATTTAGAACAACTTTACTCTTTGGACCATTGGCGTCATTATACCAACTAGCTTGTCATTTGCTGATGACTTTATCAGCTCATGTTTCAGAGTAACCAATAGCAGATCCATGCAGCGTAAGGTTAGCTAGGTCACAGTCAACTTGCTAACCTTAACTAATGTTACAGTTAGCTCCTTGGCCACACCTGTTTTGCATCGTTCTTGGCTAGAAAAAAAGCACTCTCTACTTTTACATCATTTATTGTTGCCTAAATGAAAGCCTGTGGTCATATTACATAAGTTAATATCATGTATTGTGTTAGCTGGTGAATCAATTCGGCAAGCTAGCCAACCGACATATCTACTCAAATAGCATTTTGCTGGCTATAATGAGAGCAAACAAACAAGCTAATGCTAGCCAGCTAGCTGTAACTAAGCCACACTGCTTGATCTGGTGTTGGTTGCTTTGTAAGAATAGCTAATTAAGTAATATGCAATTGGCAAGCTAGCTAATTTACCAGCCAGATCAGCCCTGGAGTCTGGATGAATTAGCTGACGTGACTCGATTGAGACAGCTGTGTTAGCTAGCCAGCAGTTCTTCTGTGTTAGTAAGCAGGCTAACATTAGCTAATGCTTGCCAGCTATAACCAAATATCACAATATATTTCACTTGTCAGTGTTTCTTCTAAGATTTTTTTCAGCACAGGGGGGCACTGAATTCGATGAATTTACTGTTTATCAGACCACAAATGAGACAAGAATTAGATAGTTAGAAGACCCTGCAGTCCCTCCGCTTCACTCCCCGCCACTAGGACACTACTTTGACAAGAAGAGAGCAGATGCCAGCATCGGAGATGGACCTTAGCCACTGTCACAACTTGAAACCCCCCAAGCCCCGGGGTTCACAGCAGGCTGTGTAATGGCAGCAACATAAAGGTTGCTTATTCAGCAGGTAGTTAGGGCGGACCGGTATCAGACTCCCAGCGCTGGCTGAATTTGAGTTGCTACCGGGGCTAAGGTCAATCTCTAGTGCGGCCATCTGCTCTCCTCCAGGTAAGGTAGTGTCCAAGCGGTGGGGAGTGAGGCAGAGGAAATGCGGGGTCTTCTGTTCCTTTATTGTCATTAGCAGACTCCATTTCTTGGCTAAAAGTAGCTGGTGTTGCATACTGTTAGCTGTCGCAGAGCCCAAGAGAGGAAAGACACTCAGGAGCGCACATAAGGTCACATCCTTTGGATTTTCTCGGAAAATTCATCCTTTACATAAAGTCAGTCCACATGAGATCTCAGTTTTTAAGTTATGTTACAGTTTGTTCACTCACTGGCAATAAAAAATATGGATGGATGGATGTTGTTCTAATGTGAGCATAGTTTAAGCTATTTTTAAAGGATCACACACTGACATATTAGAAAAAATGTTCCGTCAATGTTTTCACACGTCAAAGAATGGGACAGTGAGCCTCACCTCCAATGGCATCAATTTCATCAAAGAAGATCAGACAAGCCTTCTTAGTCCTGGCCATCTCAAACAGCTCACGCACCATCCTGGCTCCCTACAAACAAAGACAGGAATCCAAATTGAATGTTTATCAGGATTCATCATCTAATAGCTGCTATTCTCTGCCTGGTGTGTTTCTCAAACTCGTCTCACACTCACCTCTCCCACATACTTCTGCACCAGCTCAGAGCCAATGACTCTGATGAAGCAGGCGTCTGTCCTGTTAGCCACAGCACGGGCGCACAGGGTCTTTCCTGTGCCAGGTGGCCCGAACAGCAGCACGCCTTTTGGAGGCTCGATACCCAGATTGACAAACCTCTCAGGCTGGTGGGCAGAGGAGGGGGACAAACAGGAAAATCAGTCACAATGGAAACATGTATAAGTCTGTTTTGACATGGCAGAGAACAGCCATTTTCTTCAGTCCTATAAACTGTACTGAACTTGAAACTTTTTATTATTTACAGCAGCAACAGAAGTGTGATGGCAGGTCTGTCTGTTAATTGCTCCAAAAATGGTGACTGAGTAGCTCACTGGAGTCTGTGTAAATGTGGCTAAGTAAAGCTCTGATAGTGATATTCAACTTTATGCTTTTCCTCCTTTCTGAACACTCACGTGGAGCAGAGGGGTCTCCACCACTTCTCTCAGCTTCTCAATCTGCTCCTTACATCCACCTACATCACTGTAGGTCACATCAGGCTTCTCCTCCACCTACAACATGAGAACAAAGAGTTGTTGTTGCAGCTCATTTTGTAACTTTTCACAGATTTTTCTTCAACAGTGTTGCGCTAATATGTCCACAGGTGAACTCATACCTGCATCATGGTGACAGTTGGGTCAATTTTAGGAGGCAGAGGAATGTGGATCTGATACTTGTTTCTGTCAACACTGGAAGAACAGAGGGGACACCAAATTTAGCAGATCGTTTAACAAGACATTTGACATAATACCACTACTACTGCTACTTTGACTGATACTACTACTTTTATAATACCATACGAGACATTTAAATAACTTGTGCCTCACCCGACTCTCATGCCCTCCTCGATGTCAGTTGGGGCCACCTGGTCGCTCAGGTCCACCACAAACTTGGCAAACTGTTTGACATTGATAATGTATTTGGGGTCCTCGGAGTCTGCGTTGATGATCTTTGTGCATCTGTTTGAATAATACACAGAAACATTTAAGACTGTAAAATGACAACAAAGATGTCTTTTATACTGGAACATTGTAAAACACTGTTTACGACCAATCACTGTTGAATACTGAAGTTTCGTGAAACAAAGTACATTTTATACTATTATTCTGATGAGATGGATAATGCATACACAAGGTATTCATATGAATGCAGTAGGAAAGACAATTTCTCCTTGTGGTATGTGGCAGAAACGGTCATATCCTAAAATATTTAGGATAACATTATGTTGTATTTTTGCCACAATACTAATACTGAATCAAAACCAATGTGACTGATTTTTAACTATAAGCAAGTTTGCCCTACCTTGCAACCTGCAGCGGCTGTTCACTCTGCAGAGTCTGTTTGTCTGCAGCCAGATCCCACAGTGCTGGTGGAGCCAGGCCGGTGTCTGACTCCTTAATGCCTGTCAAAGACAAATAATACAACAGAGACTTCAAACAGAGCCCAGCATCCAGTCACAACATCTGAAGACAGTGATTTACTGAGAAACAGCAACACATTCTCCACTCTTATCAAACACTTGTAGTCTTATATTTGCGCAGTTATGGTTTCATCACCCACCTGTCAGCTCGTTAATCTTTTTGAGCAGCTGCTGGATGTCATCTTCCACTTGTTTGATCTGTCTGGAGTAGGTGCTTTGACCCTGGCGACAAACAGCGAGCACCACATTAGAAATATAAATGAATAGTGATGCAAATGTGACCAATTTCACATGGGTCTCAACGGGTGCAAGCTTTGCTAAGGCTTTACTTACATATGTTTTCAGCAGTGCAATGTCCCCTTCATCCAAAGCTGTGAAGATGAAAAAAAAAACATGAATGATTTTACATTCTGACATTGTCATTGGGCCGCTAGCACTGTTTTCAAACTGAGGACGCGGCTTATTAACTTACATTGCGGCAACACATTTAAACCTTATTGCTTTTACTTCAAACATCGTAAATGTTACATTTACCAAAGCACACCAGTTATCGTGGCCTGGGTGTTTAAAAGTAGCAGTTTATTGAACGGGCAGAGCTAACGTTAGCTAAGTAGCTAATGACGATGTTCTCTCAGCAAAGAAATTGGATTGTTTAAAGAATTTCTTTTAATTTTTAGATATACCTCTGATAGGTCCGTCATCCTTCTCATCTTCCTTAGTCTTTCTTTGGTCGTCTCCCAAATAGTCCGGCATTTTTAATGTGGGAGTAAACTGTTTCTGACAAAAAAAGACCGAGCTGCTGCGGTAGCTAAACTGTACAATTACACAGCAGCTTTGCGTTTCCGCCGCTTTCGGCCAGTCGCCGGAAATACAGGTCGGACGTTTATTGAGGATGTACCACCAATAAAAAAAATATTTTTGCCAGATAAACAATACTCATATAATAAAAATTCTTTACCATAAACATTTGTTTAATTTGATACACTTCTAATTAATATCAGGGGGTTTTCAGCGAAAAGGCGCTGCTTCATGATACGCTTTTTGCGGAACTGCAATAGTGAGGAACCATAGTCACAACACGGAGGCGTTAACGGCGTGACAGCGCAGCTCGTTTTCGGTCGGCACTTGGACAGGGAGGCCCATGTGGTGTGTTAATGAGCGGGCCACAAACTTCAGCACTTGAGAAAGCTTTCATTTGATAATTTCGGCACCTGAATGTTCGTGTAGCCCAGTCTTCTAAGATGTTGTTAGAAGCGCTGGACGGCGACGAGACGGTTGTCTTTGCAGCCGCTGCCGGTAAGCAGTGAAGGCGGCTACAGGAATGTAGCTAGCTAAGCTACCAATGTTATATATCTGAAGACTGTTGCTATACTGGTTAGCACGCAGCTAAAAAGCAGACAGTAAGGACTTAGCTAAATTGTCAGCTAATAGAGAGATTGTAAGAGTCCCTTTATTGTTATTAACTTGTGCTGTTTCTCGGTTTATTCCAACGGTTTAATTTTCTGTGTTTCATAATGTACATTAACCGAGCTGCTGCCCACTCAGGGGTCCACTTGCTGCTTTGATTTATTGGAGCACTTGGCATTAGCTGAACACTTGCTACTTGGCAGCTCTTGATATTTAACACACTTTCACTTGTTTAACATTTCGCCTACTTTTATGTGTCTGCATGTCAGCCGTTAACTACCGGTCTGTTACATAATGTCTGGACACCTGTTGTTGTACCTTCAGATAGTCTCACCTGACACCATTTTCAGTGAGGACAAAAATAACTGTAATTTTTCCTTTAAAAGGAAGAATTAAACGTTCAACTCCACAGTGACACTTTACAGTGTAAATTCAGCAAGGTGCTTTTACTTGGAAATGGAGATACAATCATATTTTCTGAAAATATAGTACATATTGGTTTTATATTTCAACTGTGAAATGTCTCACTCTATACGTATCTCAGTCTCAATTCTTTAAATGATAAAATTAAAGGGATAGATTTTTCCTCTTACCTGTAGTGCTATTTACCAGTCTAGATTGTTTTGGTGTGAGTTGCAGAGTGTTGCAGATATCAGCCATAGAGATGTCTGCCCTCTCTTCAGTATAATGGAACTAAATGTGACTCTGCTTGTGCCGCTCGGAGTGCCAAGAAAATACATTTGAAAAACTCAACACCAGTGTCTCTTTCTAGAAATCATGACCCAGTTACTCAAGATAATCTAAGACCTTGCTGTGAACAGTTTCATGTAGGAACTATTTTCTTTCTACTAAACCATACCCATCAACCGTATCACAGTGCAGACAGAAGCGTGCATCTGCCCATGGAGGCTCATGCTTGTGACAACGCAAGCTGTAAACATTGATGGTGTCCTCCTTGGCTGAGATGTGACATTAGCTAGCTCATTGGTGCTAGGTTAACTAGCAGTAGATGAACACTTCCTTCTGAATGGGGATACAGTTAGTGGGTGTAGTTCAATAAATAGCACTACATTGAGAGAAAAAATATGTATTTTTGATTTTGGGGGGAACTGTCTTTTTACGGGATCCTTATGTATTTATCTAAAAAGAAACAGTCCCATATTAATATCAGAATTGCAGGACTTCTCACCTCTCTGTCTCCTCTCAGCATCTGTGCAGATCCAGGTGGAGCCTGTAGGTCGATGGTTTGAGGCCTACGTGAAGAGGAGGAACAGGAATCCATCTGCCTCCTTCCAGGAGCTGGAGGAGGAAGAGGAGTCCTCAGAGGAGTCAGAGGATGAGGAGTTTCAGCTGGAGGAGTACCCGATGCTCCGAACACTTGACCCCAAAGACTGGAAGGTATCAGATCAGAATATTATCTTAGACTGTAAGCTGTTTGGATGCCTGCATGTAGAGCTGACATGATTAATCAATTTGGTGATTGACAGAAAATTTATCAACTATTATAATTTATTTGTCAATCACTTAAGTCATTTTTTAAAATAAAAAATAGCACGACTCTGTGGTTTCAGCTTCTCAAATGTGAGGATTTTGTTAGTGGGTTCTGAACTGATGGTTGGATTGAAGGCCTCTGAAGGGGACACAGTCGGCTCTGGGAGACTGTGGTGGATATTTCTTGCTATTTCCTGACATTCTATAAACCAAAAAGTTTAAGTAATAAATCATGAAAATAATCATTAGTTGCAGCCCAAAAGTCTTGTACCACTTTTTTGTGATATTTATTCAGTATATGTATTTCTTGAGCTGGACACATATGTTCGCAGTAGTTGTAGTAACCCTTCATATTTAGTAGAGTTTATTTAAAGACTTCTAAAAATCTAATATATGGTTGTGAACATCAGCTTGTTATTTGAACTCTTTACTTACTTGTTTGTCAGAATCAAGATCACTATGCTGTCCTCGGGCTCCCACACTTGAGATACAAAGCCACACAGAAACAGATCAAAGCCGCCCGTGAGTATATTTCTTCCTCCTGCTCTTAAAGGGTTAGTTCTGATTTTTTTTTCAAGGGAAAAGGGGGAAAAGTCTTTTTGGCCCCATGGCACCATGTGACAGGCAGTTGTAATTCCACGTTAGGCCACTGTGTGAAATTGGCTTCGAAGCCTGATATTAGGCTCGTTCGAGATGAACTGCGCCTCGCCTGGAAAGTAGACGAGAGCAGGCGGCCGCAGCGGGGGGCGGTGACAAAAAGCCGCGGTGAAGTAGGACAGTTTCCAGCAGCCTTCAGTCCGTACAGGGAGTCACAGACACACTAACATCCTGTCTGGAATGATGTCAATTCATTAAAAAAGTGATCAGACCCATATGTCAGTTTNTTCATTAAGGCTCAGTCAGATACAGTCAGGGCTTCACATCTGATGTTATTTTAAGAATCCTCACATCCTACTCACCACAAGTCTCTGTGTTGCTAAATACTTCAATAATTAAACCGTCCAATATTAATATAGTACAGTAGACACTGTATAGTTTATGATGAATGTAGGCCTATTTAGTCTCTGACAACTAAACTTCACCATCAGTCACACAACATGTTTTCTGTTCACACAATAAACCTTCAAATCAGACAAATACAATCTTAATCTCTAAAAATCCACACAAATGAGTAGTTTATCTAAAACGTCATATTGTTGAGTCGACATCTGAACCAATCAGCTGTTAGATCAGGTGAGAGCCAGGCGGTGCAGTCGGTGGAGAGCAACTGCAGCGCCTGGCTCTAAAAACTGCGGCTGCCTCGCTCTCGCGGTTTTATCGCCGTCCACTTTTGTAATACGTCAGAGCAAGTCGGGATGAAGTCGGACATGGTCCAGTTATATAATAATAATCTTTATTGATAAAGAAACCAGAGTTACAAAGTGCTTTACATGTCAGTAGTTAAAGTAGACAAGACATGAAATTAACAACTTTTAAAAGACCTGATAAAAAAAAAACACTAGTATACAAAAACTGAGGAAATAAAAGACAGTTTAAATGAACTCAAAACTCAAGTAAAATGAGGAAAGACTCTCCGATAAAACTGTTTTTAGAAGGGACTTAAAAGAGATCACTGACTCGGCCGACCTGATTTCCTCGGGCAGATTGTTTCAGAGCCTCGGGGCCCTGACAGCAAACACTCTGTCCCCTTTAGTTTTCAGCTAGACCTCTGGAACAGACAAAAGACCTCTGCCTGAGGACCTCAGAGTGCATTCTGGTGTGTTTGGTACTAAGAGGTCGGTGATATTAAACTGGGAGAGACCATGAAGAGCCTTAAAAGTAATCAGTAAAATCTTTAAATCTATTTTAACATATACTGGAAGCCAGTGTGAAGAGTCTAAAACTGGAGTGATGTTATCACGTCTCTTGGTTCTGGTTAAAATCCTGGCAGCTGAATTTTGTTCAGTCTGGAGTCGAATAATAGATTTTTGATTCAGGCAAGACACGAGGCTGTTGCAGTAAAACAGGCGTGAGGAGATGAAGGCGTGTAAAAGTGTCTGTGTTTTTTAAAAATGAAACTGGATGGTATTTTAGAAATATTTCTAAGATGATGAAAACATGATTGCACAAGCTTTGTGACACGCTGCTTAAAACTTTCCTACTACTTATATACTAGGTTTTGACCTTGTTTTTTATGTTTAATGAATCATAGAGAACATATTTTAAATATTTTGAAAATCCAAAATTATTCAACTTCAAAGTATGTTGTGTAAAATTACATGCGATTTTTTTTCTTTTTTCCCCGCGCTGTCAAATACCAATTACAAAATACTTCAAAGTAATTAAAATGCATATTTCAAAAACATGTAATGAAAATACTGCCTTTCTCCAATCACTGTTTTTCATGGAGGCTCCATACATGAAGTCAAGGTAATGCCATTATGTACCCTGAGAATCTCAGGTTGACTTTGATGAAAAGAAATAGCTCAAATAATAGAAGTCACTCCCATCTAGATTTTTTTACAGCTAGTTTGATGCTCAGTTCCAGATTTCTATATTTATTTTGGTATTTAGTTCTTTCCTTTTATCAGCCTATAAAAATCCACCTACCTATCCACCGAGGTCTACCTCCTAATAAGAAGTCTTACAACCCCATTTAAAAAAAACATGAACTATTCCTTTATGATTCATTTCTCTAGTTGGTGGAAATGACTTATTGTGATCACGCTCTCTGCCGTTTCTCAACAGACAAATTGATTGTGTTGAAGCACCATCCTGACAAGAGGAAAGCTGCAGGAGAGCAGATTGTAGAGGGAGACAACGACTACTTCACCTGTATAACTAAAGGTATATAACACTGTCTCGTATTCATATCAGCACTAATGTGTTATTACTGGAGGGCCCTGAACTGACTGTCACCGTTTCCTCTGTCATCGTTTGGACCTCAGCTATAGAAATCCTGTCTGACCCTGTGAAGAGGAGAGCCTTCGACAGTGTCGATCCAACCTTTGACAACACCGTGCCTTCAAAGAGCGAAGGCAAAGAAAACTTTACAGAGGTGTTTGCTCCAGTTTTCGAGAGAAACGCCAGATGGTCTACCAAAAAGCACGTGCCCAAACTTGGAACCATGGACTCCTCTTTTGAGGACGTCGATAATTTTTACTCTTTTTGGTAAGTGGGGGAGTTTTTTTGCTGCTCCCTAGTGAGAAATGAATTTGATTAGAAGAATTTGAGTGATCATTTGGTGTCAGAACAGAAAAAAAAAGCATTTAGCAAAGTAGAGAAGAAAGTGTTTTAATGTGTATGTCACTCACCGTCAGGTACAACTTTGATTCGTGGAGGGAATTCTCTTACCTGGATGAAGAGGAAAAAGAAAAGGCTGAATGGTAAGCTAGTGTGTGTGACAGCAGTCCATAGTACTGAAACACATTTCAGATCCGCTGTTGTAACTTCAGTATCTGAATGACATGTTTGTGTCGCAGCCGAGATGAGAGGAGATGGATTGAAAAGCAGAATCGAGCTTCCAGAGCTCAGAGGAAGAAGGAGGAGATGAACAGAATACGAACACTAGTTGGTACAGTCTCTCAGAGCCAGCACACACTGCCATTAGAAATATCATAAAGATACATTAGGCTGTTAAATATGTAGGAATAAAAACAATGTTCATTTTATGAAACAGTCTATAATATGGTGCATGGTCCAGGAACCCCCTGCTGAATATCAGTGAGACTGATGCGTTGTATTGCCTCACTGCAGATACTGCCTACAGCTGTGACCCTAGAATAAAGAAATTCAAAGAAGAAGAAAAAGCCAGGAAGGAGTCAGAGAAGAAGGCCAAAGCTGAAGCCAAGAAGAGAGAGCAGGAGGAGAAGGAGCGAGTAAGTCTCATTTACAGTCATTCTAAACACAACATCATGACCATTCTCTATGTCTGTGGTGGGTAACTCGGTAAGCACCATCTTTACCTTTCAATCTGATGGTGACAGAATAAAATTTTAAAAGTCTCCAAATTCAAAGGCTCTTGCTGTGGTCATGGCATATGGACGCTGCTGTTGTTGGCATCTGTCAACTAAGACACACTGTAGCATGAGAAGTATATAATTTCATTTAAAAAAGGTTTAATAATTTCCTGAAACTGTAGTTATTAGCAAACGTTACTGAACAGGAGGAAGTAGTTTATTTGTTGGGGACTATTTTCAGCGGCGGATTAGTCCACATTTGGTGCTCTACTGAGTATTTGGGGCAGCAGGATGGTGTATGTGGGACTGAGTCAAATAAATTACAGTGTGTGTCATTGTAATGAAGGAACATGTCACCAAGTGCAACAGTGTGGTTCAGTGATGCGTTTTTCATAATTTTTGGAACAAAGGAGCTGTATGGCACAGAGGAAAAAGATAGGCTGTGGACACACGCCATAGACTGTGTATAAACATGGACAAGACGTCTCCACTTACTGTACGTTCACACCAGAAGCTTCCAAAGAGGTAAAGTCTGTCACGGACGCCCAAGAAGCATGATTGTCAAAAATATTTGTGGCAGCTTTGGTCGCTGTAGTTGCTCATCACGTGAATCATTGAATGTTCGATCGTGCTTGTCAATTTAAAGGAGCCGCAAAGCGAAGCCGCAAAGACTTGTATGCTACGTCGCAACATTAGCCTGCTATTCTCTCCTCTGTTACTAACATTACACACTTTAAAACTCACCAGACCAACCGACTACCTCTGCGACACGGTCCCAAGTCTCACTCTTTTTATTTTGGTCTCTGTATCCGAACAGCGACACATTATAAAAGACTGAGTGGGTAGAACGCAAGTAATAAACTTTTCGATATCCACTGTGGGAACAAGTGTGCTGTAGGAACCAAAGTTACATGGCTTGTTCTCTGGGGCCCGCTTCATCAAACCACGTCAGCATTCCGACTGGTTGCCGCCGAACTGCGTCAGAGCTCATTACCATAATGTTAAACGAGTTTTAACTCTCCCCCGGACCTGCTCTGGTCGTTTTGGCTGACGACCAGGTCGCCCAAGTCGCCGGGCTCTCATTGAAAATGAATGACTTCCACTCTGGTCGCTGTTGGTGTGAACGTACACTCATATTGTAAAGCAGTTGAGCCAGAATATCTAGGATAGTGCCACTGCCATCTGTGCAGTAGCGGGGGGTGGAGCTGAAACGTCTAGGCCACGCCCCTTTTGGGAATGAAAAGCCGAAGATCCTCTTGATGTCACTGCAATGTGATGTGTGTTGTGAACTTGTGTGTGTAAAAGTGTAGTAAATACATTCCCTGTTGATCTGGTTTTAACTGTGATATACCTGACAGGCTGTAAGTAATGTAAAAGTGTCTGAAGAGCATACAAATGGAGATACTTCAAGGTAGCCGATATAATATTTCACCCTGTATGATCTTTTTTGGACACGTAGCTGATAGAAATACACCTAAAAAGAACAAAGTCGTCATTAAGGTTGTTAAAATGTCAGCAGTGTAAACGGTCTTTAACAGCCGCTATAACCTGCCTAACCTACCGTCAACTACAGATGTCATGCCCCTGATAGGTCAGAGGTTAGATTATGGTGACTTCAGTTTGCTTTTGAAATGATGTCGTCAGTTCGGCAAAAACTCAGCAGCCAGTCTCCTGTGTTTTACAGGCCCGGCAGGCTGAGCTGGAGGCAGCTCGTTTGGCGAGGGAGAAGGAGGAAGAGGAGGCCAAGCAGGCAGCCCAGCAGGCCAAGAAAGAGAAGGAGATCCAGAAGAAGGCCATCAAGAAGGAGAGGCAGAAACTCAGGACTACCTGCAAGGTTCGTCTTCATCCAAGCTCTTTGATAGTCTCAAACCTTAAGTACCTCTGACACTTGAGAGCTGCATCAGTCATAGAGCTTATATCAGTGTTTTTCTGTCTCCACGTCTTTGCTCACTCCTCAGAACTGGAATTACTTTGCTGACAATGAAGCTGACAGTGTGAAAATGATGGAGGAAGTGGAGAAGCTCTGTGATCGTCTGGAGCTGACGAGGTACAGTCAACTACAGGATCGTTGCTTGGATGAATTTTAATGCTCTTGGGCACATTAAATCTAAGATGATCCTAGTCCTGTTGTCATTATATAAGCTGAGATCATCCCTGCCTTACAATGCTCTCAGGAAACAGCCCTGAGGAGATGTGTAATAGTGTTTTATGGTGCTTGTGTGTTTCCAGTCTGCAGTCCCTGAATGAGGTCCTGGCATCAGGATCAAAAGAGGACAGCAAGGCAGCCGTGGAGAAGCAGGTAAAAAGGCACTTTTGTTTTTAAAGATTTTTTTGTGGCATTTCGGAGGAGATAGACGGCAGAGACCACCAGGGGAATGCGTGTCAGTCGATGATGTCCTACAAACATGTTGGTGTCCCTCCCCTCAGGTGCAGGAGGTGAACGCCCAGCTGCAGAGGGAGAAGGAGGCCGAGGTCCAGATGAGGCAGGCGGCTCGCAGTGCTGAGCAGGCCAGCGGAGGAGGAGGAGCAGGGGGGAAGGGCTGGAACGAGGAGGACCTCCAGCTGCTCATCAAAGCTGTCAACCTGTTCCCTGCTGGGACCAACGCCAGGTACACACTCACACTGTGTTTGCTAAAGCAGCTTCAGTGCTCCACCTGTGTCCACACAGCATGTGTTCAGGCGCAGTATTTAGACAGGTAAACATGTTTACAAATATGTAGCTACATGTTTGTTAAGAAATTGGAAGTGCTTGGTTTGGTTAAAATGGATCTCTCCGCTAATTCAAATGTCAGCCCTGTGAAAGTCTGGCGACCTGTCCAGGGTGTACCACGCCTCTCGCCCAATGTCAGCTGGGATAGGCTCCAGCCCCCCCACGACCCTCAAGAGGATAAGCAGTTATGGATAATGAATGAATGAATCTTTAATTTGCAGCCCTGCTTTGCAGTGTGTTTGGCAGTTAGATATTAAAAGAAGAAGAAGTCAAATGTAATTGTTTTTTTTCCCGTCCAGATGGGAAGTTATTGCCAACTATATGAACCTCCACTCCACCAGTGGCATGAAGAGGACGGCCAAAGACGTCATCAACAAAGCCAAGAATCTACAACGGCTAGGTGAGCTCAGATATGAAGAAAATATGATTTGCATAACCTGCTGCAAACTAGCTTCAACACCTTTTAGCATTACTGCTTCTGTTCCCTTAAGTTGTGCAACAGTCATGTTCAAATGAACAGTATTTCCATGAACAGATTCTGTATGTGTGTGCAGTCTGTAGGCAACAGGGAAAGATTTTGGTGTCGGAAGTGATCTGGTTTCCATTTGTAGTCTGAGTAGTACTGACCAATCACGTTTAAACAGCAGATAAACAGTCTGTAGAGAGGTGAAGAGGTGAAACACATCAGCAATTGTCTGACAACCATTCAGCTTTAAATTAGCTTTTTAAAAACGTGGCATTCATATGCAGATATGTGTTTATAGAGATTAACTGAAATTACTGGTGCACAGAAGAGGAAGTCTTGGTCTGGATATCCACTGCTGACTCCGGTACAGCCCAAACTATTGGCTCTCGCCTCCAGAGCAGAAGCTTTATTGTCATCAGACAGTGGCTGATGGATTTCAGGACTGAAATCAAACTAGATGAAGTTATTTTAAATACACTACTGCTAATTGACTTGTAGGTTGGCTATTTAATGGAATGCAGAACAAAGTGCAAGTTCCCTTCTACTGAGCTTCACATATTAGTTGATAAAACGGTTCATGTATGTCTGAACTGCAGTGAGTGTCCCCCAATCCTGCAAGTCAACAGAAAACTGGGTGACAGGCTGAATTCTAAAATGCCAGTCAGAGAGTTCTTTCATTTTCTGAACATGTTGGGGTACAATACACAAGTCTCTGCTCGGCGTAGATAAAGCTGACTCAATATTGCAGACTGTTTTTTTTTTTACCTGGAAAACTACATTATATACATCATCATCATCATATATATATCATTATTATATTAACTTTTAATTTTGATCAGAATACTATTTGCCATGCTGTTTTGGATGATTTTAATTAGCTAAAATGTTCATCAGTTGTGTCATGTGAATGTCATCTCCACAGATCCAGTGCAGAAGGATGAGATCAACAGAAAAGCCTTTGAAAAGTTCAAGAAGGAACATGGTTCTGTAGCGCCCACCATCGACAATGCTGTGCCCTCAGAGAGATTTGATGGTGAGTGTGTCTGTACAGCTGCTGGGTGTCTCTGAAACGGTATGAAAATATGTTCCAGGCTAAAAACACACCAGTTCAGTGAGTCAAGACAGGTAACTCTTCAGTGCTGTGTTCTCATTGACATTCACAGTATATTCATTTTTTTGCCCTTATTCCAAAAAAGGCAATATTCCTACTAAGCTATTTACAGCGCTAATGAAAGTCAACATTCCACTAATACTTGCATTTACATGCAGCCACGCATACATCAATTGACATGCATTAACATGTCCTTTATCATGTCAGTATATGGAAATGTGGAACAGCTGGAGCTGCTCTGCCATTTTGCCTCTTTGCATCAATATAGGACTTTTTTGAGTTTTCCACTGATGGTTGACTGACTGTGTGCACATAGCCTCCCTCATTCCCTCTACCACCTTTCTGAAAAGGTTGGTATCATGATATTTGCGCATACCCAAAAACATGTTGACATCCAAGTCTTTCATAATAATGTTTCAAAGTAGGTGTTTCTCCTTCTGACCAGAAATGTGGGCTTTCCTCTTGGCCATGCATCTCTACACCAGCCGTGAAAACTGTTCGTTTGTGTACAGCGTTTCCATGACAACGCACAGAGCTGGCTGTTAACATACGTAAAGAGGCTGTGTGTTGTAAACTGCTGTTAAAAACCCCAACTAAGAAGCAAAGAATGCTTTTAAAATCCAAATAATACCAGCATATCCCACGTCTTACTGTAAGATGCTTATAATGGCGGAATAAAGGTGTCACTCTGTCAGTGATGCAGTGGCTTTTTACTTAAGCCCTCATCAAGTTGGTCCTGGAATTTAGGTGTGCATGTGAACGTAGTCACTGTGAATAGTTAATTTGTTCGCTCTACAAACAGTTGCTTAAGGAATTCATATTGAGGAAATGTTTAAGACAAATATTCTGTGTAAAAATGCCATTTTGAGCCTCTGTGTCTCGTCCCTCAGCCGCTGGTGGTGAAGGTAACGCCGCCTCCTGGACCACCGAGGAGCAGAAGCTTCTGGAACAAGCCCTGAAGACCTATCCAGTGAGCACACCTGAGCGGTGGGAGAAGATCGCTGCTGCCGTCCCTGGACGAAGCAAGAAAGATTGTATGAAGAGGTACAAGGTAAGATGAGCGTCTGTCGCGGAATTCTCTAATATTTTGTCCACTACATTTACACTAACGAGGGCAGACTAAATATTAGAATCATCTGTTGGTGCAGTACATTTAAACCACCTCTAAAACATCAAAGCTGCTCTGACACATTTCCTCTGTTTCTCTGACAGGAACTGGTGGAGATGGTTAAAGCCAAGAAAGCTGCACAGGAACAAGTTGCAAGCAAGAGTAAAAAATGACAAGAGCCACAAAGAATAGTATCTGTGTTATTTTAACATTATTGTGTTGGTCTTTATTTTATAATAAAAATTAAAGGAGGAAAAAATACTACAGAAGATACTTAAATACTGTGTGTGTGTTTGTATGCTGTACAGTTGATGGGTAACTTGTCCCCAGAGCTGGTCTGCTCAGGTTCTCATCCAGAACATTCCACTGCGGATCTGGTTGTAGTCTGGCAGCTGTTCAATTGGACCTGAGAGAAAAACAGGTTGTTTTTAATGTCATCACAACTGTACTGCACTGCTTGTAAAGGAAAACTACAGGTAATCACAATGTGGGGTTTATTCCTGTCGCTGTTAACATTGTTTATGCTGGTTATAATAACACTGTACTCATTGTGATCATGTTTCTTGCTGAATATGTTTGTGTTCCCAAATTTCAGCAATTACTTTGGGTAGTACAATGTTATAATGGTCAAAGGCCCACCTAAAAAATCAGAATCAGCTCAGGTGTACACTGTATTTAGAATTTCACAGCTTTACCTCTCTTCAAAGCCACCAGACTCCTTCCACAAAAACAGTAATTTTACCACGTAGAACACGGGAGCTGCTTGTCTACTACTGCCTCGATCAGATAGTTCATGTTACTTTGTGATTTTGGTAAAGCCACGCTTTATAACAGTTTAAGACACACTACAACACACACACACACAAACTAACCGACCACGGCAGTAGTGGACAAGCAGCTCCTGTGTTCTGCAATGTAAAATTACTTCGTTAAAGTCGTCTGGTGGCTTGAAGAGGGCACACGTAACAACAGTGTCATAATGGAAAAGGCTGTCTGACGGAAAGGTAAAGCTGTAAAAATATCCTCAATATAGTGTGCAGTTAAACTAATATTAATAACTTTTAGGTGTCTAAAATACATTTTGCTGCTGCCCCCATCCGCAGCAGTACACTGCTCAGTTGATGTGGTGGTACTCCTGCCTGCTTCTCCAAACTGGGGGCGAGCCAACCGCCATCTACTGTAGGTAGTACACTGACTTTTGATACATACCTCATACAAGCCCACTTCAAAAAAATCTGGACCTTCCCTTTAAACTGTCCTGACTTGATGAGCTCAGGGACAATGAGCCACTACATATTCATCAGGTCTGCCTACTACAGAGTGTATAAGTTGTACTAATGCACGTTACTCTAAACCCATTAGGAAAAAAAACTACATACCAACTGCTGCGATGGCAGGAGCCTTGTTGTAGATATATTTGGTACACACGTCCTTAATGGTTGTAGCATCTATAGCCTGTTGAGGAGCAGAAAAAAAACAGTGTAATGGTTTCTTAAAGTCATTAGGGTGGTGGTACAGGGCATAAACAGTGACCATCATTCTGACCTATTAACCAATGACATCAGCTAAGGAGAGAAAGGCGAGCTGATTTATCAGAGGCAGATTATTTTAGAATCTCTTAATGGAAAGGTTGAAGTTGTTTTTAATGTCTCCAGGTGCAGCACAAAGGACATCAATACATATTCAACACCTTCCAGTTTCATTTCTGAAATGTTTTGTCAGATTATTAGCCTCCACAGTAATTCATCAGTCTGTCAGAGGAACAATACCTGAGATCAGGAGTTAAACATCAGCCTTTAATGATTATAATTTGGAAAAGTGACAAAACATGCCACAGCTGACTGCTTGAACTCCACTGAAAGCTTTGCAGTGAGATGGAATTGAGGGAACCTCTTAATGGGTGAGATTTGACTGTACCCACTCACATCAATTCTGGCCTCCAGCTCATGCAGAGGGATCCTGCGACTGTAACACAGCATCTGTCTGCCGATGTCCTCACAGATCGGGGTGGATCCTGGACACAGCAGATAAACAAGCTGATGTCAGTTAAAGGAAAGTGCTACATTATGTTTCTCTGATCACCAGTGCAGCTGGATGTGATGCGGCCTCACCGTCGAGGTGCAGGAGCATGTTGGTCTTGAGCAGATTTTTGGCCCGTGCCACCTCGCTCTCCGTCACACTCGTGCAAAGAGACATCCTAACAAGGAACAAGACTCATCATCACACCAGGAGCTGTTATGATCTCAGGTTTTATATTTAGATTTGTTGGCAGACAGCAGCTACACAAACTCAGCATTTGACCATTTCTACAGTATATCTGATCTGATGGTGGACTTACCATTCCATCTGAGTGAAGTGCATCATGTCGCTGATGGTGCCGGGCTCACACACCATGTAGAGCCCCCACAGGCCTGTGTCTGTGTAGCAGGTGTTGAAGGACTGGAAGCTGTGGCACAGGTTCCCCTGACAGGCCATCTGAGCCAGTTTACTGGACAGATTCTGGGTTCACAAAGGAAATGATCCAACAGGGACGATTATATGATGTGTTTCACTTCATTAATACATACAGACCCCTTGTATGTGTCTGTTTATAAATACACTACTAGAAATATTCCTCACTTTCCCATTATAGAGAACAAACTGCATATTTTTGTGTGGCAGGACTGTCAACCAGGGGCCTGTATCACGAAGCAGGATTAATGTCTTAGCGAGGTAACTTCAGGGTAAGCAGGNGCACAATAAATGCTCTAAAAATACATTATCTCTTTGCTTTTGTTGTTGTTGTTGTTGTTTTTTTATCAATTTAGCTTTAGCTTTTACACTTAAATTTATACCGCGATATATACCGTTACCGTAAAGGGATTCGATTTATACCGTGATATAAATTTTAGGTCATACCGCCCAGCCCTAAATGAAATAAGTATGTTTTCTTTAGTGTATAACCACCTGAAATTAAGAATCGTGTTTTTGTTGCCTTAGAATGAGCTGTATGAGCCGGGTCTGTTTGTTTTGGAGAGGAAGAGACCTCTGTGGATAATTCGGCTCACAGTTAATAATTTCTAGATCAGAAATAAGGTGAGCACACATTAAGTTATCAGAGAAAATAGTTGATCATCACACAGTAGCCGGAGCTGGGCTCGCAGGGTATCTGTGATGTGCCAAACAGTGTGAGAGAAACACTGATATGTAATGTGAAATTGCTTTACTCAGTGTTTTTACCGGTTTAAATCACCAGCTCTGTTTGTTTTGGAGAGGAGGAGACTTCTGCGGATAATTCGGCTCCCTGTAAAAACCTCCTGAACAGTTAACACTGAAGGAATTCTGACCACTAAATCCCCCTAAATCTTACACACTGACTGGACCTTTAAGATCAGAAAACTATACATCCTTCTGTGTGATCATAACAGTACAGTCAATTTAAAAGGCAACTCAAGTGTTTGCTCAGTTGCTGACCAAATGTCTGTGTTTATGTATGGCTGACAGAATTCTAACATTTGACATGTCTACTATTGCTGTAAAAACTAAAGCCCCACGTCCTCAGACATTTGTACAATTCAATAAATTCTGATAAACGTGACATCAGTTACGGTTGTCTCGTGCTGCTTGGTGTAAGAAATCCAAACTGAAGCAAACCAGAGTTGAGTCAACTTGACTGAGACGTTTCATGTGTACTCACCACACCACCACCAAACGAGCGGTCCCAGTTCCCAATAAGTGTGTTAGCCACCATGAGGGGGATGGTGTCGGGGTGTGACCATCCAACCGCCTCCACTGCAATGGCGATATGAGCCAGAGGCATCTTGTCGTCACGCACACGGTGCTGAAAAGACATAATTTTTCCACCATCACTAAGGCTGAGCTATTCTAACCTGTTTTCTTTCAAATAAACAGTTGATCATAAATTATCTTTTTTTGATACGTGACAATGATAATAAACATTAAAATTTTATTAATAAGGCACTTTTAGGATCAAAAACGGGGGCTTAGGATTAAAACTACAGGTGGTAACTGACAACTGCGTAAGAGACTCCTCAGCTCTGATTGGTTGTTTTCGTTAATGTGCAGTGGATTATTGCAAATACCATTAGGAGCACTACAAGGAGGCAGAGGAATATTATTTTCTCACAGATTATCTGTCTCATGTACTACTGTCAGGATGTAGTGACAGTTTTAGCAAATGTGAGTTATTTTTATTTTATTTATTTAAAAAGTCACCAACTACAGCTTTAAAATGATTGTGTATCTCTGCTAGTGCTATCCGATAAAGGAATATAATGTCTCCAAATAATCAAAATAATATTATGACAAAAAACATGTACTGTAGGACGATTTAATGAAAAACTTAAATAAGTTAAAAAACTACAACTCAATAATAATGTATTAGTCTGAAGACGTCCACCTTACCTCACTTCCTGTGAAGTGGCATGGAGGAAGTGCTGGGGCTTCACCTTTATATCTGCCAGGAAGTTTTCCAAAATGATACTTGGCCAAATCAATGAGCTCATCCTGTGAAACTCCTGATTAGAAACACATCACAGAATAGAAGGTCAGAAGGTCTGAACAACCTCAAACTCATATTTTACTTTGGTATGAATTCATGACTTTGGTGGAAGGCTGGTGCAGAATCAACAGCCGTGTCAACTTACTTTAATTAGTACCTAAAAACTCATTATTGTTTCACCATTCCCAAAAAACATTTTAAAACATATCGGCCTGTATCAGCCGCACAGGTGAGGAGATGAACAGCTCTGACCTCCAGCAGCAGCCAGCACTATCCTGGGGCCTTTGTAGTGAGTAGTGATGTACTCCACCAGGTCTCCTCTGTTGATCGTCCTGCAATCACACACAGCTGACTGACGAGCAGGAAAGAAACATGTCCAGGACAACATTTCTACAGCAAGCAGAACCATGTGAAACCGATACAGACACTCTGTAGATCAGAGCAGCTGTGCATCTGAACTGAATGTTGGCTCTTACTTGATGTTCTCTGTGGGGCCCAGGATGGTCCTGCCCAGAGCTGTGGACTGGTACGCAGTAGCATGAAGGTAATCAAACACCACTTCCTGCAGATTGGTCTCTACTTCCTGCATCTCTCTGAGGATCACCCCTCGCTCCCTCTCGATCTCTGCCTCACCCAGTGTGCTGTTCTGGATGATGTCAGCCAGGATCTCCACAGCTTGGGACAAAGACAACAGGAAACAACATTTTATGAATGAAACAATGATTTCTTATTTATGTTATGTTATTTATGTTAGTCTTAAATATGTTAGTCTGGGGCGTCGGTGGCTTAGTGGATGGAGCAGGCGCCCCATGTACAAGGCTGTTGCCGCAGGGCCCAGGTTCGACTCCAGCCTGTGGCCATAGCCTGCATGTCAATCCCCCTTTCTCTCTCCCTCAGGCCCGGACTGGCCCACGGGAGAACCGGGGAGTTCCCCGGTGGCCTGGCCCGCAAGTGGTCTGCTCTGGCCTGCCTGTCTTTTTTTTTGTTTTTTTTTGTTAAGGTGCGCTCTGCAGCGCAGGTTGCGCAGCACAGGTGGCCGTACTGGCTGGCAGAGAGCCCGCCCGCTGTCAGAAATGATAGGTGCTTGTCAGCATTTAGAGCCCGCCCGCTGTCAGAAATGATAGGTGCTTGTCAGCATTTGTCACAACGATTGGTCAAAAAGGTTGTTTTTTTTTTTTGTAGATTCAAGACGTGATTAGTTTGTTTCGCTTTCCGCCCGCGCCCGTCCCCAAATCAGCGCGCCTGTAAACTGAAAGCAGCTTGGTTGTGGAGAGTCAGGTGGAGCAGAGAGCAGAGGGTGTGTGTGCCTGTGTGTGCAGACTGTGCAGTAGGAGCTCTGCAGCTCAGCAGCGCCGTTACAATGGACCGCAAAAAGAGGAAAGGTGGAGCTGAACGGGAGTGAGATAAAAAAAAAAAAAGGCCATTGAGGAGGAGGCGGCCAAATGTCATAAACTTACAGATATGTTCAGAGCCCCCCCAGCCCACAGCAGCAGCGTGACGTCGTCAAATGATGATGCTGCAACAAGTAAGTTAACATAGAAAAGTAAGAAAACTGGTTATTCTCAACATGAGGTCCGGCGAGGATGGGGACCGACCCGAGGCCAGATAAATGATTGATGATAAGCTATAAGAGCCAAATTAACCCGTAAGGGTCTATTTGGTTCCATTTTGTACAGAGCAGCGCAGGCTGAAACAGTTAGGGGACTCTTATCTGTCTAAGTTCAAAAGTTTTCAATATCTATCTAATGTTACTGAAATAAGATCAGATAAGTTGAAGTTGCTGCTGACTTGTATTTTTATGTGTTTTACTGTTGCATTGAATATGGGTGTTGCCATATTGATTATGATAAACTGACATCAAAATGATTTGCTGACAAAATAATACAATCATGTTGTTTAGTTCAGTATAATACCCATTCATATAGGAGTCCTGGTTTACTGAGGGGCACATTTGGTGAAGGTAGGGAAGAGAAGGACTATGAGTAGGGTTGCTGTTAAAGTTGTGTTTAATAGAGTTGTTGTGTGACTGTCAGTCTGGAATAATGAGCTTTGGTGATTACTTAGCCCATACATGTGTCCGTGTGAACGTGCACGTGTGTGAGCATGTAATGTGTGGATTGGGTGGCCTGGGTGGATGTATGACTCCCGGCCTGAATTTTTGTCCCAGTCCGGCCCTGCTCTCCCTTCACACTTGTCTGTCCTGTTGATTAAAGGCTAAAATGCCCAAAAAACCAAAAACTTAAAAAAAAAATAAAATAAAATTAAATATGTTAGTCTGTGATCAGGGTTCCCACACGTTTTTGCCAATGAATTATAAAAACTTTTCCTTAACTACTTAATATTTTACTCCATTTAAGTAGTTTAAAAATGGTAGGTCTATAAAGCGATACAGCCATACACTGTTAAACCTGCACTTCCCATGCATTTGCAGATTAGCACACTGATAGCACTTGCTAATTTTACTGGCTCAATAGACATCCCTGCCGTTAACTTGCTGCATAATTATGCCCACTGCCAAAACACCAGACTGACACATACAGGTACGACACAAAATGTCAGGGCAGCGCCCCTTTTTTGTGGTGGGATGTCAAGACAATTTGACGTGTGTTTGGATATAATTTTGAAAAGTTTGAATGATTTTATTTCTCATGAAAGACAAGTTTAATAATTGTTCATTACAATGTCTGTTACATTAGTGTGTGAGTATCTGCTCTGCTGTCCCTTTAGTTGTTAACCCATCCAAGTGGATCAATGACCCAAAACATTGGTCAGATATGGATTATCCGGACATCTGTAAATGTTAAGATATCTGGATTATGATACCTGGTGATTCAATACAATATGTATATTTGATTTTTATTTAGTGCTTTATCATGCTGACTGTGAATATTCAGTATCTTATGAGCCTCAAATCTCAAGTGTGAGAGCCTCTGTTAACCTGTTGAACAACAGCTTTTCAGCATTTTTCTAGTCCTCTGGACGTGACAGCATATTATTTCCCCTAAAGGAGTCACGACCATGGCGATGATGTGACGTCAATCTGGTCTATGTGTGTCACGTGATACCAGTGACCAGTCACAAAGCTCAGCACTAGATTTTAAATAAGTAAGACAGAGAAGACTTTTAATGCAATGCTGGACATATTTGGGATTTTTATAAACACCCTTTAAACAACGGCCAAAACAATGTATATTCAAAACTTTTCCATAACATTCTGCTGATCCCAAACCATTTCCAGGCCTGGAAGTAAGTTTTTCGAATTTCATAACTCTTCCAGTTAGATGACTCCCAGTTTATATGTCTGAATTTGCTGTACTTAGCTGTGACTTATTCTTGTGTCATGTAATCACTTTTTTTTTAATAACCTTTAAATACTCAGTTCTCAAATAAATTAACTGACCCTACAGCCATGACTGCAGACATGTTATGATTCCTCCATGACCTACAGACATGTTGTTTACTGAAAGCATAACATGTCAACATTGAGGCTTTGTTGCAATCTGCTCAATTAAAGGAACTTTCACAGAGTACAAATTGGTCTCTCTGCCTCACCTATGATGGAATTCTCTCTTACAAATAGTTGAACATCTGTGTATGGTGACACCAGGAAGAAGCCCTGCCACTGTGATCATATAATCTGATATGCAATAAAACGTATGCTTTGATCATTATCACCACTTTAATCATCCTGATGGTTATTACCACGTCACTGTGACCTTAATCTCACTGTAACATTCAGCTGCACTGTACCTCGTGGAAGATCTTTAGAGAAAGCCTTGGCGTAATAAACTGTTTGCTCTCTGGATGTGTAGGCGTTCAGGTGAGCCCCCATGTTCTCGATCTCTAACTCCAAATCCAACTGGGAGCGTTTCCTGGTGCCCTGTCACACACATACACACACAGGTGAACCAACCTTAGGATTTGTTTTGCATTACTGAAGACGAGACATGTACCATATTGTTTCTTTTTCTGAGCCATAAACATTACATTTATTAGTTTTGCATTATGTTACTCTAAACATTGTGTCTATGTTGCTAACATGTTGTTATTATCTAAAGTAAACTGTCTTTATGATAGCTGCAGATGTGCAAATAAAGAGTGGAAGGCAAACCAGTGAGTCCAGTTAGCAGGAGTAAAATCTGCTGCACTGAAATCCTCTCACCTTAAATGCCATATGTTCCAGGAAATGTGCTGTGCCATTATTTCTCTCGTTCTCGTAGCGACTGCCTGCATCAATCCAGAGGCCCACCTAAAAGAAGTCATAATGAATATCTACAGATTAATATCCACACGCTCTCTGCTACTACAACTTCAGACAAATACCTGCAGTGAGGCCACCTTCTGTATTTATGAAGCTAAACTCTTAATTAGGCATTAGGATAAACCCTGGAAATGTGCAATCTTAATTTGGAGGAGATCTTCTTGACACACACCTACTGTCTGAGGACAGATTACATCACGTGTCTCATAACACACAGATACACACACACACACACACACACACACACACACACCTCTGTAAATAGACTTGTAGCCCTGAGGTTGTCCATGCTACAACTTTTGTTCTGACTCCCTCTGACAGTGTTTCATGTTCACTGTGATGCACACAATGAAACAAACAGCTGAATGCAACTGAGCTCTTTTCTTCTTTAATAAATGAATTATTTTATATTCCGGACACTTGCAAATCGACATAAGTTACTTTAATTACACTTCACTTTTTGAAAAACTGCATTGGCAAAGAGTCCAACAGTTTTAGAACAACATTTCTCAGCACATAATTGCAGGAATTTAGGGATTTCACCATCTATAAGCCACAATATAATCAAAGATTCAGAGAATCTGCGGAAATCTCTGCAACCAATATTGAATGGCCGTGACCTTCAATCCCTCAGACTGCACTGCATTAGAAAGCAACATTATTGTATACAGGATATTACTACATGGGCTCAGCAACACTTTGGAAAACCATTGTCGGGAACACAGTTTGTCATTGAATCTACAAATGAAAGTCAAGACTAGTGTTGTCACGATACCAAAATCTTTGTTTCGGTACCAATACCAATATGAATTTCGATACTTTTCGATACTCTTCGGTACTTTTCCTAAGGAAAAGTCCTTTTGGATACAAACCTTTACAACAATAAATAGTAGGGGTGTAACGGTACCAAAAAA
>NC_065528.1:9165257-9185740 GCF_006386435.1 Epinephelus moara
CCAATAGGAACAAGAAAGGCGTTTGTGTGCATAAATGAGTAAAATAAATTAACTAAATTAATGAATTGAATCAGTTTCAAAGTACCGGTATTTTCCAAATGCAGTATAGTACCATTTGGAATACTCTAGTATCGCGGTACTATTTTAGTACTGGTATACCGTGCAACACTAGTTAAGACTCTACCATGCAAAGTGAAAGCCAGATATCAACAACATCCAGAAACACTGCCCACTTCTCTGGACCTGAGCTCATCTGAGATGGGCTGACACAAAGTGAAAGAGTGTGCTGTGGTCTGACGAGTCTGCATTTCAAATTGTTTTTGGATATCATGGATGTCACTGTCAAAACTTCAACAGTAGGGGCCTCAGTTCCCAAACATTTACTGAGTGTTGTTATAATAAGGTAATGTAACAAAGTGGTAAACATGCTCCCGTCCCAACTTTTTTAGAACGTGTGGCAGGTATTAAATTCAGAATGAGTGCATATTTACAAAAAACAAATGGAAAAAAACAAAAACAATCAGTTTATCTGTTTAGAAGAATCACCAACTAGAAATCCAGTTATTTCTTACCACTTCTTAAAGTTGCTATCCTATAGATTGTAGTTTGTCTGTATGACGAGGCTTAGTTGCACTCAAGTCCTGAGTCAAGTCCCAAGTCAAGACTGACAAGTCCCGAGTGAAGTCCCAAGTCCTAAACTTAAAGTTTAAAGTCATAAACAAGTCATAATGTCCTGTTCACCAAACGTGATGCCATTTTAACAACATAGTAATAATGTATATATATATATATATATATATATATATATATATATATATATATATACATATATATACATATATATATACATACATACATGAATTACAAAAATCTTGAATGCTTTTTAAAATTTGCATTTATTTCCTAAACAAGTTTGTTAGAACAAGTACAACTGAACTTATTCTTAAAAAAGTAGCGCAGACATTGTGCCGTCATCGCATATAGCTCTGTTAACCAGCACTACAGCAGAATGACATTTGTATGTTTCTGTCTTGTCAAGTTGTATATTGTTAAAGTCGTAAAACAGTAAATAAAATATTTTGATATGGTATACAACATTGCCGAGAGAGAGAGCGAGAGAGAGAGCGAGAGAGAGAGAGAGCGAGAGAGAGAGCGAGAGAGAGAGAGAGAGAGAGAGATTTTAACCTACTGTGCAGGTGGTAAGCCCAGAGTCCTCAGAGGCCACCCGGAGTCCATTCTCTAAAGTGGTCACCTTGGTCTCAGGAACATTTAGAGCCACCTGGTGAGCAGCCTGAGTAGCTAAGAGCCTGTGAGATCCAGCTGTGAGCTGCAGGTGGAGGACACACAGGAATTAACAGCCGGTCATGATGATACTGCAAATTTAGGACAGTGACGTAAGCTGCTACCAGCCGCCTGTTAGCGACAATTCCCCGCCATTGTACTGTATTACACAAACCAAAAGTCAGATTTACTTTTAGAAATTATCTCACAATAACCGCGCACGTCGCAGCTGTAAGCTAACGGTAACTGTTAGCAAACACTGAGACTGACAGGACGTGTCGCGGTGTTTGTCCTTGGTTAGACGGTTTTCTAATAACTGTCGATGGCGTTTTGTATTAAAACACTACTGTAAACACAATTTTCTTACCCTGCTTAAAGAATTTGTCTTCAGTATGTGTCTTTGAAGGAGATATCGCCCGGCAGACGTGAGGCGCTGTAGGGACGTCGCCATATTGTTTATCCGTCACGTTGCGAATGTGTCGTTTCACTGACGCAATCTTACGCTACATCCGCCGGGGTGACAACATTATTTTATTAAGAGAATAAAAGCCAGAACACTAAATAAGTCCTACAAAAGTCATAATATAAACAAGTTATAATGGCAAAGAAGAAACATAAAATAAAGGTGGATGAAAAAGATTTAAGAGGGTATATTTACATTTAATCGATGGGTAGTGGATGTAAACTGTGAGCACTTTGCTCATTTAACTAATTGTATTCTCATTTACTACTTTTATCCTCACTTTTACTTTACAGTTAATTTCTAAATTAGTTGATATTCAAATCTAAAAAGCAACTGTGCAGTAAAATGTTCCACATTTCTATAATATATTGATTAAATTCATAATCAGTCTTAGGGACTGTTCCTTACTTCAAATGTGGGATGTGAAACAGGGGAGGCATATAAAAAAAAAAAAATTTAAGCACTGAGGACGGACTTGTGTTTTGTTTTTTTTGTTTGTTTGTTTTTTAATTCTGGGAGATACAACTTTAAGTGGTTGTATTTTGTATTCATTCTAAATACATTTTGAACCCCAAAAACCCACCGGTGGGCTTGAAAGTTTTTTTTTTTTTTTTTTTTTTTTTTTTAAATGTCGTCATGATTACACCAGCCAGAAACTGTAAAAATACAAAATTCTCGTCAGATTTTCAAATTTTCGATGGTCCTTTAACAGATCATGTGGGATGAATGCTTTCATGAGGAAACATAACCATACCTACAGTAAGTTAAAATATTGATATTTCATCAAAATCCCTTTATTCCACATACCTGCTAACTGTTTGCACTAACCACATCCAGTAACAAACATTAGATGCTGTGCTCGTGAATGCGTGGCAATAGTGGAAAAAAACATATATATGTGTCTCCAGGACACATATACTCCAGGATTTTGTTTTCAGCATTTGTATTTTAAAAACATTAAATCAATTCAAACATCAAAGGGTACATTTTTTAAAAATCTCAGAGCAGCCACCATGCTAAGTTACTGATGTTACTCCAGCCACTGCTGCCACCCTTGTTTATTTGCGGCTTATTTGGGAAAACAATTATATTGCTAATGCCAGCTACATACTCTAGGAGAATTTGCATTTTGCTTTAGCAACGACATGTTTGTTTTAATGATATCTGTCACTCCCTCCATACTGTTTGCTTGTTGCATTGGCTCCGATACCTACTTTTGACATGAATATAAAAAATATAAGTTTTTTTTTACGGTGGAGGCAAGGTCAAGCATTTTCCACCAGTCATTAGGGAGGCTCAAGTAAAAATATTTGTTGTTCCAGGGAGGGTCAAGATAGAAAACAATAACAAAGTCACACCACAGCCACCCCCTCCTCTTGTTACCTACCAACAGTCCCTTACATGTAGTTGAATATGTATTTGCAACTTTTTTTTGATGATATTAAATATACTTTAGTTTATATGCTTTGTTGGTGTTTATGCATGCTCAGTATTATTACATGAATAAAGTGTTTATTTCGAAGTCAACATTCACGTTTATTCTGAAAGGGTCTGACAGTGGGACGGCGGAAGTGTGGCTTTAGCCTAGCGCGAATTTTCTTCTATTTTCTTCAGAGATCTCAAGTTTGACTATTGATTGACAGCCTCCTCATTTTAGTTCACAGTGAGTGGAAGAGCCAAATAAAGCAAATATACATTTCACGCAGAGCAGAGGGTCAACCGCCGTGTCAGATATTTGAAGGTATTTCTGTTTTAAACTCAGTTGTTTGATTAACACCTGCCGTGTTTCATATTAAGTTCTGTATATAGCTAGCTGCTAATGTTAGCTGTTATAGCTAATTCGTAGCCTTAACTTTAGCTGATGCGTTGAAACAGCAGTCAACAGCCTTTATCTGTGGTGTGACTTCCAGGCAAGAAATGGCGCATGACGGAGATCTAATGGACGGTGATCTGGAAGATGGAGAGATCTCCGGGTCTAACTCGGATACTGAAATGGGAACCGCCGCCGCAGCACCAGCTCGACCCCAGGTTCCTCCAGCGTTTAGCGGCCAGTCCTTCCAGAACAGAGCCGCTGCCCAGCATCCAGCCGCCGCCTACCGCAGCACCAGTAGGACGGTGGAGTCCAGCGACAGTGACCTGGACTCTTCGGACGAGGAGGCGGCTGTTTGGCGCCGGAAACGCCAGAAAGTATCCAGTGCTCCCCAGCCGCCTGCCTGTACCGCCCGGCCAGAGCCGACCCGCATGCCCGTCCCCGGCGCCCTGGGAGGCCGCAAAGTGAACAACATTTGGGGCTCTGTGGTCCAGGAGCAGTGTCAGGATGCCGTAGCTGCAGAGCTGGGCATATTTGGTATGGAAGGTGAAGTTAGCATGTCCAGCAGAAATGTGGAGACTTATAACTTTGTCCTGGCCCGTAAGATGATGGAGAAGGAGAGGGAGATGGAGAAAGAGTCGAATGAAGGAGAGGAGAACATGCTGGACGCCCAGCTGGAGGAGTACATGAGGGAGAGGGGAGGAGGTGATGCAAAGAGGAAGAGGCCAGCTAAAGAGAGACTAGGCCCCAGGGCTGAGATGGACATCAAGGGTCGGTATGAGATCACAGAGGACGACCCTGAGGATAAGGTGACGGATGAAATCGCACACAGGCTGCAAGAGCCTAAAAAAGACCTGATAGAGCGCGTTGTTAATGTCATTGGTAAGAAAAAAGCCATAGAGCTGCTCGGAGAGACTGCAACACTGGAGGAAAGTGGTGGTGTGTACACCATGGACGGCAGCAGGCGACGGACACCTGGTGGGGTGTATCTCAACCTGCTGAAGAACACACCCAGCATCAGTAAGTCCCAGATCAAGAAGATATTCATTGAGGAACATCAGAAGGAGTGCAAGAATAAGAAGGCTGCCCAGAAGAGGAGGCGGCACATGGTGGCCAAGAAGATGAAGCAGGCCATCGGCACGCTGAACCTGCAGGAGCACGATGATGTCTCCAGAGAGACTTTCGCCAGTGATACCAATGAGGCCTTGGAGTCATTGGAGGAGGCTGCAGAACAGGAAGAGGAGGGTCAGGAGGAAGCTGCTGTGGGCACTGAGGAGACACCAGTGGTCTACAACGCTGTAGACCTGGAGGTCTTCTAATGGTTGTCTGAACTCTGGGAGGTTTAAACAGGGACATTTAAGATTAAAGTCAAACGCAACACTGAAAGCACTGTACAAGCACTGTCTCTGCTGAGTACAGAATCTCACCTGAGTGTCCTTTTTTTTTTTTTTTACCTTAGTAATAAAAGGAGAGATTTTGTTAACAGAAATATGGGTTTTGTTTGGTACAGCGTGGATTTGTAAACACAATTAAACCTTCTGCAAGTTAGTGTGATTTGTGATAAAAATGTTGTTTTCCTTTAAATCAAATTCTTGATGATCAAAAACTCACCTAAGTTGTTGAGGCGTATTGGAGTAAGTGAAGCACTCTTGTTGATTTTGAAATATAGTAACTTTCTTTGTTGTAATTTCCATCTGGAAATAATGAGGTCTTGATATATTAAATTAATTTCTGTGATTGTGGAATATAAATAAAGGTGACTCGGGTAAAATTACTTCAAACAGGAATTTGATTGCTCACTTTTTTTTAATGCTGCTCACTGTAAGACAACTAAATTTAAGGCTAATAATTATAATTGTGATAGAGATTCGGTCCCTGATATCTGAGTTTTCACCAGGTCAGGATGGTTGAGCTGATTATCAAAGAGAATTATTATTTTTTGTACATTAAAGCTACAGTTGGTAACTTTAATAAAAAATAACTTTTTTCATATTTGCTGAAACTGTCACTATATTCACACAACATTAAATGACCAAGATAACCCATATACTCCTGCCTACTCTATTGCCTTCTAGCATTTCTATTGGCCTTACCAATCAGAGCCAAGTGAATCATGACAATCACTGCTTGTGAACTACACTCAAACTGTCCAATATGAATCAAGATTGTGTAACTGCATTGCCTATTTCTCAACTCAAATGTTTTCAAGAACATATTTTAGTGTACTGTTTAGCTGTAACATGAGAAAGTTTGTGACCCAGCCACCATGTTGGATACAGTTAAACTGAATACCAAGCACCACCTACCAGCTGGACCAACTGTCTCATTTAACAGCTAAACAGTACACTAAAATATGTCCCTGAAAACATTTGAGGTTAGAAATAGGCAATGCAGTTACACAATCTTGATTGATATTTGATCAGTGCTGCCTAGTTTGACAGTTTGACCACAGTTCACAGAGTGATTGAGAGCTGCTTTAAAGACTTCTCAGCTCTGGCTGTTAGTTGCTGACCGCACCACAATCTGACTCTAGTAAACGCTATTAGAGACAGTAGAAAGAGAAGGAGGGGCATAATTTTTTTCCACAGACTATCTGTCTCATGCACTTCTTTCAGAATTCAATTCAATTCAATTCAATTTTATTTATAAAGCCCAATATCACAAATCACAATTTGCCTCACAGGGCTTTACAGCATACGACATCCCTCTGTCCTTATGACCCTCACAGCGGATAAGGAAAAACTCCCCCCAAAAAAAACACAATACAGTGACAGTTTCAGCAAATATGACAAAAAGTTATTTTCATAAAAGTTAACAACTGCAGCTTTAAAGAGCCACACAAACTGTAAACTTCAAGACAAAGCAGTTAAGACAGCCATTGTAGTAAAGAGGTTTGTCCACTAGATGGCAGAAAGACACTATTTCCCATAAGGACTATATACCCAATGTTTAGGTGAAGTATTGATCCCATACAAGGAAATGAGAGGATACCATTTAAGAAGTAGTTTAATAATTTATGTCAGATATATACCAGGAGAAGCATGTGATGGAAGGTGCTATAGGCAATATACAAATGATATGTAGAAAAATGTACTTTTATTATCAAAAAATACACTGACTCTGGAATTAAGCCAAGTAAGAAAGGTAAATAAACTAAGAAAAAGAGCACTTAAAGTGGGATTGGGTAATGGAATTAAGTGTCTATAGATAACAACACTTGCATTTGGATTGCACTTGAATGAGTATGCTATCCACTTTGATTGACTTAAAATAGACAGCAGCATGATATAACATCACTGGCAGCAGGTAGTGTACTGATAATGCAAAAGATTCCACACACAGTGTCTTGGTTATTCTGCGTAAAGCACACACCAAAGAAATAGTCCCTATGAATACTTAGTGGATTACCAAGAGTAACTGGGATATGGATTGCGGAGAGATTTTTGTTTGTTTTTAAATTTATTGCATTTACTAGACACAACATGTGGGTGGCAGCAAAGGTCTGATTATGGTGGTGGAAGCAGCACATGGCTGTGGTGACCATTGATAAAGAGTCAAATATGGGATGAATGTTTTGTCCTCAACAGCCTTTTGGAATATGTATCCAGTGTACCTGAATGAAAAGCACAAAAATAGCCCATACGCCATTTTTATATCAGAAAAATTATCCATAACACTTTTGTTTACAGGCTGTTATTTCCCAATAACGTCCTGACGATGTAACTATGTAATTTAGTACTAATTTTAGGAAGAATTTCTAAGTCAGTTGACTTAGTTGTGCTGAGTTCATGAGCCAATTTAAAGCAAGGCAAATATTTATTTATCAGTTATTCATTACTGGTAACTTTATTCCTCATATATGTTGAATTGTTTGCTTGCCTGTAGACATATTGTACACTGACCAAAAGACTCTACAGTAAGTTAGAGTAGCGGTTAGTAGAGGATTTACTTGGAATTAGATAATTGGAATGCTACCAACTGAACACTGTCTACATTTTACATCTAAATAGTGGGAAACTACATGATTCTTTCCATCAAACATCCTGGTAAATTCTTAGGAATTTACGGACATGTAAAATCAAGTATTAATGAAAAGAAAAAGGAGACATTATTTAAAGATGCATCAACTGATTTTTGGGAACATGTATAGCTGCAGCCACATTTTGTTTGGAGGCTACACAACACTCCCTACAAACTGACCACCAATCCAAGACAGATCCACCAACTCCAGTTATTTGAACCCTGCTTGCTAAAATGGGACATTGTGGTGAGTAAATATGAGTCTGAATGTAGCAACAATCCAATATTATAATTCATTATACATAAAGACGTATTTCACCTTATACGTAAGGAGATTTTAACCCTTGCCCTAACCCTATTTTTCACTTAAAGCACTCTTATATTTCCATTTTAATTTAATTCTATTTTATACATATTTATTGTTATTATTTAATATTTATTTTTAATACTTTTTCTCAAAAATAAAAAATATATTTTTCTAATTATATTTTCTATTATTTATTTAAACTGTCATTTACCATTGCTTGATTTTAATTAATGCACAAAGCTAATGGTGATCTTTCCTCTGTACCTCCTGAGCAAGATTACTAAATCATTTTAAAGAATTTCAGACAACCATATGGTTTTTATAAAGAATATTTCAAAGTAATTTTACTCACCTGGTCCTCCTGTGACAATTCCCCTGGTAGCACTCATTAGAGTGCTGCATTTTAACCCAAACCTAACCTTAACTGCCTCTCTTTTAAGATAACACATCATAGCTAACTAAATTAGCTAACTAACTTGGACAGGTCACGTAGCTGCTCCAGTCACAGATACACTTTCTCTGATTTTTGGCTGCTTAGGGGCAGACAAACAAGCTGAAAACACATCTGACAAACTGCCTTATTCAGTTGTTGTGGCTGACATGTAAGCAAACAGTTGCCCATTTATGCCTGGTACACACTACACAACTTTTTTGCCCGTTCTGAAAGTCACGATGTCACATTACACGATTGTGGAGTCATAAAATCGTGCCGTGACTTGGCAGACAGACATGACACACTACACGATGGTTCACACCAATTATCTCTGGTCATCTTTCACAACGTGCGTGATGTCATTGGGTTATTCTTGTCCTGTTTTTATTACTCTTACTATTATTTTAGTCACTGTGTCTGTTCATGTGCCAGCCGACATGTTGTTGTAGTAATGTTAAAAAGCGGCACCAGATGGCAGGAGCTTAATTTAAAGTACTGTAGGTAAACATAAAAGTCACTGAATCCTCCACAAGTTCCTGCAAATGTTTCACAATAAAAGCCTATTTAGAAAATGAAGGGACTCTCTCAAGCAAAATGTTAAGGGGCTTTTAATTTGAAAAAGATACAGGAAGTGCTGAGTTGGAAATGATGGCGCAATGTATTAACTTTATCAAGGTAACAGGAGCGGATAAAAAGTAAAACTCTAAAAATACAGAGGGAATAATAAATAACCGACTGTTTAGTATGTAGTCTGTTTCACATGAAGCTGGTAGCCTCTGCAGTTGTGGTGAGTAAAAGCTCCGCCACTATTTTTAATTTTCCTACTTTATGTCCATTTCCATTATGAAGAAATAACATTGTTTGCTAGCTTGATGCTAATGACAGTACTCAGCAGGATGCTAAATTGCCTCTGCTGTTTCACACCATCATTCTTCCCTTTTTACTCTGTGTGGTAACATTCCTAGAGAAAATATTAAAAAGGCTGGGGTGTTGATGACGTACAGTGGTCTACGGCAGCAGATCACCCTGTGTTCCTATTGGTCAGAGTGACGGCTGTGGTGGGAGCAGTTGTGGCCGACAAAAAGAAAATCAGAAATGCTAGACTTTCTGTTAGAACGTCGTGAGGCATCCAAGACGTGGCGTCGGTTGTCATTAACTATGACACACTACACGAGATGAAACGATGAATTGTTGCTGACGACAGTCATTGTCAATTACGATCTATGCAGACACTGTATGTCGCTGCATCAGGCTAGAATCAGGTTGATATCGTGTAGTGTGTACCAGGCATTACACAACCCCAATGGACTTTGGATTATTGCAAAAAATAAGCTCTGTGACAAATGTTTATGACACTGTGTTCAGCTAGATAATCTTCACAAATGAACAGAACCTTTATGATTTTTGAGCCGTAAATGCAGTCACCATAAGTAAAAAGCTAATGCTTGGCTATACACAAACTACACCACGGTCGGATGACTTAACATCGCTGCCACAACAAGGCTGTAAAGCTGTGTTCTGTAGTCTCATTTAGCCATTTGTTAGCAACCGCCTTTTCAAGATATGCAAAGGCTTTAAAATTCACACGTGGAATATTTACTGGGGTGGTGGTTAGCACTGTCGCCTCACAGTAAGAGGGTTGCCGGTTCGATCCCGGGTGTGGGAGCCCCTCTGTGCGGAGTTTGCATGTTCTCCCTATGTCAGCGTGGGTTCTCTCCAGGTACTCTGGCTTCCTTCCAAAGTCATGCAGGTCAGCGTGGGTTCTCTCCAGGTACTCTGGCTTCCTTCCAAAGTCATGCAGATTGGGGATAGGTTAATTGATAACTCTAAATTGTCTGTAGGTGTGAATGTGAGTGTGAATGGTTGTTTGTCTCTATGTGTCAGCCCTGTGATAGTCTGGCGACCTGTCCAGGGTGTACGCTGCCTCTCGCCCGATGTCAGCTGGGATAGGCTCCAGCCCCCCCGCGACCCTGAAGAGGAATATTTACTGACATACTTTTGTTTCATAGAACATAATGTGAAAGTTTCTTAAGCTTGTGATAACCACAGACCTTATCTCAAGCATCCAACCAAAAAGCCATTCAAAAAATTCACTAACTTCCAGACAGGGGAACCAGGAGTGCTAAAATGTTAATTAATTTCTGGGTTTAAGGACTCCTTCACCAGTCTATTAGCATTCTTTGGAGTCACGCCTCTAGTGACCTGATGAATGCAAGTCTAATATTCACTCTCTTTTTAGCTCTGTTTTGGTCTCAACCAATGCCCCAGAATCTGGGATTTAGGCTGCTAAATGTTCACTGTCTTCACCAGCTAGTAGCTAACATTATCTTTTTTTTTCTTTGGTGCTGGGCAGGTAGTATGCAGTGGGCTTATCAGGGCTTGTTTTTTAAGCTTAAAACAGTGTTGATGAAAGCGGAGTAAAAAACAAAAGATTGAGTTAAAAGAAGCTGAAAAAGTAGGTTAAGTCAGGTGATAATCACTACTAGGTACATTTCACGTTACACATAGTTATGTGTGTAGTTATGTGATTCTTTTTTCAATACAAAATTATTGGTAAGTGCAACTTTAATGTTCCATGTACACCAGGAACAGTAAACTAGCATACAGTTTGCCATCCAATATTTGCTTTACAAATCTGAGTTTTTACTCGAGCTAAACAGACCTCAGTAAACAAATGCCCCCCGTTAGAGCTGCTGCATCTAAATCAAAGTAAGAGTATACAGTCGCCCCACACAGCTCCAGGGGAGAATGAAAGCCTTTAATGGTGATGGTGGATTTGTCAGCTGAAGCGCCTTGGAAATGATCATTATCTCAGCTCATGGCTGCCACATGAAAGGCCCAGCGTTCTGGCAGAAACACATCTAATAATCCCACCACTTATGGCTGTTTTCATATTTGCTGGCGGATATGTCTTCTCTGATAAGCCACCAGTGTGTACACATCATGATTCCATGCGGCAATTAGGCAAGCTGATTAAGGTTTGTAAAAGGTGCGGAGATCAGTTTCCGGCAATTGAGTTTTACAGTCACTTCATCTGCTCACCTGCTGGGTTTATTGCGTTTGTAACAGATGATGAAGACCGGAGGTCACAGTTCATATGATGACTAACAGATGTGTATTGTTTGCTTTAATGGTAAAGGCGATCAAAGCAGGATTATCAAAGAAATGTGTGAGTTGCAGGAGGTGACTGATGTTCTGCCTTGTCTTATTCATGTGGAATTGTTGCACGCAGTCTCTGGTCTCAGGACCTCTGTATCTGTCACCTGGCAACGAACTTGTTGCCTGGATACAACACGCTGTTTCTTATTTCCATTGGATCAAACAGGACCAGGGTTGAAAGACTTGTATCTTTAGACGGGAAGGGAGGTGCTGCATGATGTCAGCATTCAGAGAGGTTGTGAACGGGTGTTTTTTTTCTGTGTGTGTGTGCAGAAGATTAGCATTATTTTGACAGACACTGCATCTCTTTGAGCATCTGCTCTTTGAGATCTGTCCACAAATCATCGAGCTGTGTCATGGATGAACAGCTCAATGCCTGGTATGTCACAAAGCGGGAAATCAAAGGGAGCTGTTCAAAGACTCTTTCCTTCCTGTAACGATCACACGAGCAGAAGTAAAATGCAATCTAAGTTTGTCGGTGCACCCCTGCTGACCCATCAGAGCTAATCTTGGAGACGTTGACAGAGAGGAAAGAACGCCACCACCACAATTAGACAACAGATCCACGCTCCAGCAGAGAGAGGTTGTAATTTTCAATGTGTCTTTCTCTCACAGTAACATGTCTTCTCAGAGCTACTGCAAGCAGACAGAAGAACAGCAGTAAAGGTGAGTTAGATAACATCATCACAGGACTATTGAGAACAGGTGGTGACTCATCACTTTCACCGAAACAAAGGTGACCCAGTTGGAAGGAGAAAAGAGACAATGGCTCACGTTCATAAAGTATGTCAGCTCTGGGGATGATGTCACTTTAGTCCCAAGACTCTTATTGTTATTGAGGAACATTTTGCACAACATCAAAGTTTTCCATTTGTTGCAATTAAGGATGTCAGTTTCTGTTGATTTTTTTTTTGATAGAGAACACCCATTAACCAGTAACTAACTAGTCAATAAAAAATAAAAAAATAAAAAAGACATTTTCTTTAAGCCCTGCGCTCCATTGACTCAGTTAGCTTTAGTGCTGCATTATAAAGTGCTATCCATTTAGAGGTGGTGAAATTTAAATGTTTTGTGATGTAAATGCTTGACTTTTATTTTATTTTTTGTTGGCTTTGCTGACAGACAACCGGCTAGCTGCATTAACATGGGAAATGTAGTGCCCACTGCCTGCCCTCCAGCCCCCGCTGGTTAGCTAGCCTTGGCGCACTCCACTTTGCACCACCTGGGTCAGGTGTGAACTAGATAGCAGCGCTGCTCATTCAACGATTTTCACTGGTAACGCTGTACTGGCAGCAGGAAGTGTTGCTGCGGAAACATGGTGGCCACCCTCCAGTCTTACCCAGGTTGCCCCAGTAAGTAAGCAGCTTTATTTTGAGTCTCAAAACCCCTTAAGCATTGGTAACTACGTTAGCACAACTATACAATGCTGACACTGCTAATGGTACCAACAGAGATTACATAAGCCCCTTTTCCACCAACATTTCCAGGAACTTTTATCACCAGGAATTTATTTGCCTGGGTAAAAGAATTCTTGGTAATCTGTGTGGTTTGCGTTTCCACCGCACCTCAAAGTTCTTGAGCTTGGCTGGTTACGTGCTGGTGTAGAGAGTTGGGGCTGTTTGTCACAGCCAGCAGCTAAGTTTAAAAGTATTTTAAGATAAGTGTCAAACTAAGTTAGTCTACATACAGACAGCTGTCATTCAGCTTATTAGTAACAATTTGCTATCAGCTGAACTAGTGTGCTGTCCTGGGTCCATGTCATTGGTCCGACAGCCTATTGGTCCGACATCCCATTAGTCCGACGGTCCACGGTGCTCAACGGCTCCCGGCGGGCATATTTCTACCTTGATGGTGCGCCGTGACCAGCTCTGGGTCAGCTGGGAAAGGCTTGAGGCAAAGCAGGCTCACATCTTATGTGTTTGTCACTTTCTTTTTCATTTTAACCCACACCATGATCTTTTCCTAACCCTAACCAAGTGGTTTTTGTGCCTAAACCTAACCAGACCTTAACCACAGGGCATCATGATGATTTCGGAACAATGGGACTTCCGAACAATGGGTTTAATATGGTCAGAACAATGGGATGTCGGACCAATGGGCTGTCGGACCAATGGGCAGTTCCCGCTGTCCTTGTGTAAGACATAACGTTAGTGTCGGTGGATGAGAGACTGTGGACGGAGCATACTGAATATTGCTGTCTACATGTTTACATGTTCATGCTTGCTGAACACGTGTTGATAAAGTATTTGCTGCTTACTCTCCAAGATTTAATTTCACTCACAGTAACGAGTGTAGCTGCCATCAACTCTTCAGTCATTTTTGTGTTGTCTTCACTTTGTTTCCACCGTGGCCGCTCGGCTGTTCACCGGTTACCGTGTCATGTAGGCGTGTGTGTGTGTGTGTGGAGGAGATCAGCACAAAAGAACCAATACCGTTAGCGCTTATACTACAGTTTTGGTAATTTAGCCCCGGGGCAAATATAGTACCGGGTTTTCGTACCCATCCTTAATCACAAAGTGAAGTGAAGTGAAGCTTTGTGTAGCTTGTAGAAATGAAATAAAGTTTGCAGACACACTGACACGGAAGTGCGGAACACTGCAAGTGTGTTTTCCACCAATCAGCATTCTTCAGCACACAGCCCCGCCCCTCAAGAATTCCAGGTAATCTGAAAAGTCCTACCCCCCTACTACTGTAGGTACTTATTTCAGGGAAAGTTTGGGGTTGAGGGAAAGTTTTTTACCTGCGTAATTTCGGAGGAAATGCGCCAAGGTTTTCCAAATCCCAGGTAAATGATAAAAGTTCCTACAGTGGAAAAGGGGCTATAGTTAACAATTAAAAAGGGGGTTTGTGGCTGAAAACTGAGCTGCTAACTCTGCGGGTCGACCTGTAGGGAGACGGGAGGTTGGGCACAATGTTTCCACAACAAAGCTGTCGGGTTGAGACAGTGTTACTAGCGGTAATGTCGAATGGGCAGCCCTGCTAGCTAGCTCCCACCCAACCCAGGTGGTGTACAGTGCAGTTAACTGAAGAGTAGCAAAATTAACCAACAGACCAACATGCATAACCGGTCAAAAATATTCATGCTGGTTCAACGATTAATGGTTAACTGTTGACAGAGTTGCAATGTTAGCTCATGAACTTGTTGTCGGTGCTTTTCACTGTAAATGGTAACAGAGATAAAAGGAAGTAGATGTGATCTAAATGATAGTAATGCACTGGCCTGGCCTAAAATTGAGACCCAGCGCTGGGCTCCGACTACACAACCATTTTGTCTGTTCCAACAGTCACTATGTCAGATTGGGCGATTGTGAAGTCACAAAATCGTGCTGTGACTTAGCCGACAGACCTGTCAGACATGTACCCTGGTCGTCTTTCACAACATAAACGGTGTCATCGGATTATTCTTGTCCTTTTTTTTTTTTTATCATTACTATTTTTTAAGTCATTATGGCTGTTCATGTCCCAGTCGAAATGTTATTGTAGTAACGTAAAAAAGCACCACTAGATAGCAGGAGAAGTTTGAAGTAGGCCTACCACATGCAAACTATGCAAGTCACTGAATCCTCCAAAAAGAGTTCCTGCAAATGTACAATAAAAGCCTTTTTTAGAAATTGAAAGGATTCTTTCAACCAAAATCATAAGGGGTTTTTAATTTTAAACGGATACAGGGAGTGCTGAGTTTGAAATGACGTTGCAATGCATTAACGCTAACAGCGAAAACGGGAGCGGATTAAAAGTAAAAGTAGAAAAATACAGATGGAATAATACAAAACAGTCTGTTTCTAATGTAGTCTGTTTCAAATGAAGCTGGTACTCTCTGCAATTGTGGTGAGTAAAAGCCCTGCCACTATTTGTGAATTTCATTCATTTATATCCTCCATTATGAAGACATAATATTCTTTGCTAGCTTGATGCTAATGGCAGTACTCACCAGGTGGATAAAGTGACTCTGCTGTTTCACGCCAGCATTTTTCCCTCTTTACCCTGTTGTGGTAACATCCCTAGAGGAAATATCAAAAAAGCTGGGATGTTGTTGCCGTACAGTTTGCTCAGTGTTTCTATTGGTCAAAGTAACGGCTGTGACGGGAGAAGTCATGGAAGACAATACGAAAATCAAACATGCTAGACTTTCTGTCGGGATGTCGTGAGGCGTCCCAGACGTGACGTCGGTTGTCGTCTTCTATGACACACTACACAAGATGAAATGATGGATTATCCTGCATGACACTCAATCTGAGTTGACACCCTAAAATGCTGCATCGGGCTATAATCTGGCTGAGATTGTGAAGTCTGAACCTGCCATAAACCTGTCCTGATACAATAGCTGGTTCCATTTTAGATCTGGTTCCAAGATATATATTAAAATACTAGAATTCATTAAGCTCTGCAGCCAACAGATCCCTTATTGAATCTTAAATATCTAACCTCTCTTAGATAGTCTCTTTTGCCTCCTTTTGGCACTTCTGGCATCTGCAAAAAAACATGGTCATGGATATAAATGTGCTAACTCAGTGACACAGTTGGCAAATTAACATGTGGCAGACCAAAAATGCAAAATGCAATATTTGTGGGTGGATACACGTGACAAAGGGGGAGCAAGTCCCCTGCTTTAATATTTGTCTTGTATCCATCATGTTTAAGTTTCTTTGTCTGGCATGAAAACATTCAAAGAATTTTAGCTTCAGATCAAACATACAATTTACACTATGGGTTCAAGGACACTATAATAGGCACATTTCACTATCTTTGAACAATTTCAAGACAAACATTTAATCAAGAAAATAATCAGCAGATGAATGGACAATGACAGGAATTTGCTCATGAAGCTGCCAGTATATTCCATCAGAACTGCAGTGCAGGCTCTCATTTTTTCATTCTTTAGATACAAACAACCGAGTTCATTACTATTAATCCCCCCCAGGAGAGCTTGATAGTTTTTGATTTATTTCAGTCTGAACCAAAGTGTTGGACTGTCAAACCAATGGCTGTCCCTCTGTAAAGCAACACCACCAGCGTGGCTATAAAACAAAATCAAAAAGTCCTTTTAGAAATGCTTGTGTCATTAAAAGAGTTGTTGGTCATTGTACATGAGAGACAAATGAAAGACGCTGAAAAGATGTTTTTAAATATTCCTATTTTGCATTGTAGTGATGCAGCAGCCCAAGTGATGAGACAGTCTTTTCAAATGAAGCATGAAATTGATCATAGGCTGACAAGAAATCCACACATTCAGTTCAGATGAAGTGCCATCCTTTCAAACCAAGCATGAAATTAATCATAGTGGCCAGAAATAGAAGGAAGAGGGAAATATTAATGTCATATCTATTTTGACAGTGAAAGCACTTATTACATGAGCTGAAATAATGATAGATGCTCCAAAAAGTATTGTGTGTAGTCTAGTGATCTACTTTCTTTGTCAGACATTTGATTTAGAAATAATTCATGTGGTCATTGTGGTCAGTATGGCAGGGTTGCCATCAAAGAAAAAAAAACTGCCATCAGTCTTCAGTGAAAATTGGTGATGTTTTTCTATTAATAATAAAAAGTGGGAAGGAGATCACAGAAAATATGTCGTGTCAGTATACCAAGGATGTTTTTGGTTACTAATCTTAAAGCTGCTACAATCGGTTTTAATTTCAAAATCATAACTATGTGTGTGACTGTGATTTTTGTCACCAATAAGGACATCCACAGAAAATTATCATCAGCACCACCACCACCACCACCACTTTCTTTCAACTCTACAGAACATTTTGGGGTCTTATAAGTTGTTTTTTTTTGTTTTTTGTTTCACGACCCACAACTTAAATGGTTGGTTGACTCTCACAGCTCTCATCCACCAAATTTCCAGCAGCAGATGTTTTCAGTAAAGAAGCCCTGATAAACCACTGTACTCTAGATGAAGTTAGCAACATGCTAGTGGTCAAATATTTAGCAGCTTAAGTGTGAGATATTTCTCTTTGGATATGTCTCTCAGAAACAGAGCTAAAATAGAGTAAACATCTGACATATTGGACATTTATGCGATTTTTAGAGAACATGATTCCAAATGAGGGCGGCACAGTGGTGTGGTGGTTAGCACTGTCGCCTCACAGCAAGAGGGTTCCTGGTTCGATCCTGGGTGCGGGAGCCTTTCTGTGCGGGGTTTTCTCTGGGTACTCCAGCTTCCTCCCACAGTCCAAAGACATGCAGACTGGGGATAGGTTAATTGGTGACACTAAACTGGCTGTAGGTATGAATGTGAGTGTGAATGGTTGTCTGTCTCTACATGTCAGCCCTGCAATAGTCTGGCAACCTGACCAACCTGACCTCTTGCCCAATGTCAGCTGGGATAGGTCCAGCCCCCCCGTGACCCCCAAGAGGATAAGCGGTTAGAAAATGGACAATCTGCTAAAAAAAAAAAGAAAAAACAAACTTTTTTTTCTTCCTTTACCTCTGGAGGCACAGCCCGGAGTTTTTCGACAAACGGATGTGCAGGGGCCTCGGCGATCACTCACGCCCTTCACTTCCGGCGGTGCCCCCAGGGAATCGCCATGTTGTTTACAAATACTTCGGGTAGAAAACCAGCAGAGTTGAGCTATATATCACATTTTTCACGTCACTATATCACCGTGTAGACTAATCTGATGTTTGTTAAGCCTATAAACACAATGATTGAACAAACGTTACTATTTCTGTGTGCACGTTTTGAAATTAATAACATGGTTATCGTAGATTAGCTGGGCTAACCGTTAGCTGTTAACGTTAGCCGTTAGCGGTGTCTGTAATAACCATAGACTGTATAAAAATAAGGTAATAACTCCATAAATGGTCCGTGAATAAAATATTTTTTCCAGCAGATATCTTAGTTACAACATGATTGAGCTAGCAAAGCAGTTTTGTGTTGCTATGTGTGGTATTTATTCAGTTATGGGAAATCACGATGTCTAGGAAGCATCAGTAGCTGCAGCTGACAGGGACAGTTAGTAAAGCTAACATCAGGACATCATCTGTTAAAAGCCTCCCGTTGTCGGATACGACATGAAACTACTCCAGTTAGCTCAATTATGTTGTAACTAAGACATCCGCTGGAAAAAAAAAAAAAATTCACGTTGACGAGACGGTGTTTTGGGTGGAGCGGTCGCTATGGACGCGGAGCTTGCTGTTTCTGTAGGTATACATTTCCTGGGGACACCTTCACGTCTCGGCCACGCCCCCTCCATTGTGATTGGCTAAAGCGCAGCATCGTTCAAACTCAAAGCCCCACCCTCCCCCCCTCTAGTCGTCTTTCACACAGGGCTGCCGACAGATTCTACATTGTAAATTGCAGAATCTGTCTTGAGAGATTAGAAAATGGATGGATGGCTGATTCCAAATGAATAATATTGTTGCTTTGTGTCCGCTAGAGTATAGGCAACTGTTTTCTAACATGTATGCTCTTTCAACTATTACACAATTACACAATAAAGTGTTACAGGGCTGGACAATATGGCCTCCTCTAAGCAACTGTAGACTACTTGAATACTGAAGTACTAAATTAACTACTGTTAACTGAAAGTGCTGATAATAATGTTTAAAAAAAGTACTGTTATAATAAAGTTAAATGAAGTACTGTTACAATAAAGTTAAGGTACTATTATAATAAGGTTAAATAAAGTACTGTTACAATAATGTTAAAGTACAATTATAATAAAGTTAAATAAAGTACTTATATAGTAAAGTAACATAAAGTACAGTTATAATAAAGTTAGGGTACTATTATAAAAAAGTTGAAGTATGGTTACAACAATGTCAAAGTACAATTATAGTATGGTTAAATAAAGTACTTTTATGGGAAAGTTATATAAAGTACAGTTATAATAAAGTTAAGGTACTGTTATAATAAATCTAAATAAAGAATGGTTACAATAATGTTAAAGTACAATTATTATATGGTTCTTGTTCTGTTTCATTTTGGTGTGTTTAGCGCAGTTTTAAGTCCTTTTGGTTGCTTGTTTGTCTGTTCTGTTTATTTCGGTATATGGGGATGGGGGGGAGGGATGAGGGACAAGAGGAAACTCAGTGTACTCTGTTATATTTATATGTTTACATATTGGTGCTGGTATATGATACACTTGTTGGAAATAATGTTGAAATGAAAAGTGCTGGTACAATTAAGTAAAGAAAAAAAACTGTTTTAATTAAGTTAAATAAAGTACCGCTACAATAAGGTCATTCTCTGAACCCATCGGCTGTATTCAGCGTCTGACTTCCGGCAGACGGCGATACAGCCAAAGACACTGGATTACTACAAGATGGCCCACCTACAATATACTCCCATTGTATGAAATGGTATACATTTCCGGTCTCCTAAGTAGGCGTTGTCCCCCGTACCCCAATCAAAGACGATGGAGAACCGCCAATCAAAGACGAGTATCCCCAACCTCGCTTCTGTCAACATGTGTGTACCCTTACTGGCCGTAAGCTAAATAAATAAACGGTCTGTGAAAATTTTTTTTTTTCCAGCAGATGTCAGTTACAACATAATTGTTTTTTTTTCCAGCAGATGTCAGTTACAACATAATTGAGCTAACTGGAGTAGTTTCATGTCGTATCCGACAACGGGAGGCGTTTAACAGATGATGTCCTGATGTTAGCTTTGCTGCTGCTGTTAGCTGTCCCTGTCAGCTGCAGTCACTGATGCTTTCTAGACATCGTGATTTCCCAAAACTGAATAAATACCACACATAGCAACACAAAACTGCTTTGCTAGCTCATTCATGTTGTAGCTAAGATATCCGCTTGAAAAAATATTTTTTTAATCCAGTATCTTTGGTGAAACTGCAATTATTTCAGCACCAGAGAGGAAATATCTGTTGCCAGATCTCGCGAGAGTGTGTTGTTGAGACAGAGACAGGTCTTGAACAAAGTAAATTTTCTCTTGATTTGTCCATCTGAAATTTGCCATTTTGGTGTCGGAATGTTCTGAAGATATGTGGCTTGTGATAAATGGGTCCAATATTTGCTTCCGTGACTATGGGGCGAAAGAATC
>NC_065528.1:9185809-9194559 GCF_006386435.1 Epinephelus moara
GACGCCAATTATGTTCCGCCTCGTTAGTTCACCGCACGGAGCATTTAACCTGGCAACAACTGCAGCTGGCTCAAACGTGATTGATCAATATCACGCGGACTACAAACAGCCTAGCACCGGAAACCAGGGCTCTTCCGCTCTTCTTCCAGAGGCAAGATCTCCGGGGTTTGCCTACAGACCCTACATTCACTGAATTTAGAGTCTGTATATAGAGACTACAACAAAGTTAAATAAAGTGAGGTCATAATAAAGTAAAATAATATAACATTAATAAAGCATTGCTCTTGTGTGTGTGTGTGGGTGTCTATGTGTGTCTGTGAGAGGGAGAGAGCCATAGGAGAGGGCAAGAGAACCAAACTACAGAGTGAGTCTCATGCCGGTGTTTTAAAAAAATGCGACAATTTATATTCAGTGTTTGCAATATAGTCATTTTATACATCGCACTTGGAATAAGCTGTGATACATTAAGTATAAGAGTACATGACAAATGAAAAGTTTTGTATGTTTTTTAGCTGGGGTAATGAGTGAGTGTTTCTTCTTCTAACAGAAATGAGAAACAGCTTGTGCTGCAGGTTGCTTAGGTACAGCTGAAGCAGGTCTTCATCTCTATTTTTTTGTCCTTGCTTATCTTAGCTGTAAGCTTAACATGAAGTACCCTACAGCAAGCAAAACGATTCAAAGATAAGAACCTTATGGGTTTGATGAAGCTGTGGAGTAGAGGAATGGGTTTTGGTTGATGTTGATTAAGCAGAGAAGAGTGAGTGTGTCTTTGTGTAAGTGTAAGCATAAAGCACAAAACCACTTTGTCCGAATGTAGCTCCAATGCCACTGGTTTCCTTTCATACAGCCCTTGATGAACTATAACTGGCATCTTTTGAAGCGTTTCCTTTTTAGTGATGTTCCTCATGGCTTGACGTGGGTGGCCTTTTTTAGTCGCGGTTAAGCAGCCAACTATGCCAGCACTATTTATGACTATATCCTTAAAATGATTCAAGCGTGTATGACGTAATTCCAAACAAAAGCTCGCTCTGATTATTCAGACATACAGTGGGTTAATACTTTGGCTGTGACGTGGGAGGACCTTGATTTGAGTTTCATAGAAAAAGAAATCTCTTAAAATATGACCGACCAAATGTGAGTGGGTGGTTTGTGTTAAATGTAGCTGAGTGGGTAGAACAAGACATTAACACTGTCAAGGTTAGAAGTTGCTTCCTGCTCATGCTACCTACTGGCTGTTTTATTATTTATTGTTAATTGTTTGCATTAATGTCACTTTTGCATTTACAAAGATTATTTTTTGAGCCTGGAGTTTACAGCTCATCACAATGTTTGCTCGCTCCTGGAACCAAGAAAATCCAAACTGTAACAGTTGAGTGAGGTGAGGTGGTTGTCAATAAAGGCAAACATGACTAAACTGGTTCAAAAGAATACATCAGAAGAGATTAACTCTGCATTTAAGACCCTAACGTGATGCAGCGAAATGTATTGACTTTCTTATCGTTAAAATTATTTAAAGGTCCCATATTATGCTCATGTTCGGATACATACTCTTATTATGCTCTACGCGGGTTTCTACTAGAACATGTTTACATGCTTTAATCTTCAATAATCACATTATTTTTCTCATACTCTCTGCCTGAAACACTCCTTTTTCTCTCTTTATAGGTCGTTTCAATGGAGTTATATTGCTAGGCAACAGCTTGGGTCTATGTTTACTTCCTGTCAGTTGATGTCATTCACATATTTATATAGCATCTACTTGCTTTATTTGCAATATATTACATTTTTTCAACTGTAAATTATGTCCCCAAAGGGAAACTTTGTCAACATCAGTTTTTTTGTCTGTTCATCTCACTTCAGCCTTTTTTTTTTTTTTTGCAACAGCAGCAAAATCTAGTGGACTGACAAAACAATTGGTTATATTGCTAAGGTAGGCTACCTAAAGTTTAATTTGTAATGGTTGTATTAATAATAGGGAGGCACAGTGGTGTGGTGGTTAGCACTGTCGCTTCACAGCAAGAAGGTTCCTGGTTAGATCCCAGGGGGGAGCCCTTCTGTGAGGAATTAACATGTTCTTCTCGTGTCGCGTGGGTTTTCTCCAGGTACTCCTGCTTCCTCCCACAGTCCAAAGACATGCAGGTTAATTGGTGACTCTAAATTGCCTGTAGGTGTGAATGTGAGTGTGAATGGTTGTCTGTCTCTATGTGTTAGCGATCTGTCCAGGGTGTACTCCGCCTTTCGCCCATTGTCAGTTGGGATAGGCTCCAGACCCAAAGCAGAAAAACCCGACAGCACCCACTAATAAGTATAATACTTTAAATATAGTGGATTGCTAGGCTCCAGACCCCCCACGACCCTCAAGAGGATAAGCAGTTACGATAAGATGATACTGTGTGATGATACAATACTGCCCAACAAAAATATTGCGATTCTATACTGTATCGACCCCCCACTACCTTTTTATAAAGCCCCCACCTCACCCCATACACCGCCACACACTCCTAGTGCATCATAAGTGACCAAGATGTATCAACCAAATCAATTAAGGATTACAACTATAACTACATAAAACCATATACATAAAACACTTGCACACTAGCCAAGGATAAGATTGCAAACAACTATTAATTTGATTATATAAAAAAAGATTAGTTCATGATTATATGGTGAGTAACTGCCAATGTAGAGGTGGAGGTTCAGTGCAGAGTTTGGTTGTGCACAGATTTGATGGAAGCATTCAGATGACTCAGCATCCGTCTTGCAGCCACTTTGAGTTTAATTTTTCCTCAGCAGACATCTCTCTCTGCTTCATGACGCTTGGTGACCCAGCTCGGCTCAGCTCAAGCCTCAGCCGCCTCCTCAGCAGGCTGGCAGCTGCCTGAATTCAGCAGCTCTGGCAGGTAGACGGGCCAAACATGGCCACCATCATCACTGTCAGTCTGCCCAGCAGCCACGTGAGGAGTCAGGACACTGTGCTCAGGAGTTTGGGGAGGCTGTGAGGAGCCTTTCAGCATCAGGGTCCAAGGTTGTCCAGACCGAATGTTTACTTCTCTCTTTCAAGTGACACTAGAAATCATAGTCTTGAAACGCTGATTAATGTAGATCCTCTGAAGCTTAGCGTTGCAGAATGTGCCTTCAAGTAAGGATGTGTTTATCTTGTTTAGGTGAAGAGTCCACTTGAATGATGAGGTATTCATGACTTTGTAAATGTAAATGTTCTGAAAGCTGTGGGCAGATGTTTTTAAAATGTTAAGAGTCCATGGAAGTTTCCTTTTTCTTTCCAGTGATGCTTTCCTTTTTTTTTGTTTTGATGTGGTTCTTTGACACTGAAATGCAGGAAACAAATCAGTGACCAATTTTTGAAATTATCTGAATGCCAGTCATATCATGTACTTGATTTCCTGTGCTTCCTGTGGCATCACAAATTTGATTCCAATATAACATGAAACCTTCTAAGTTCCAATAAAATGACAGCATGGAAACTTTTGGCATTCATCTTTTCACATCCATTTTTGAAGTATTCATTTTGTGTCATGGGGTAAAATGTATCTGTTAAATTATGATGAAAACTAGAATGACTGCCTCGCAGTTGTATGCCTCTGCAAACCAGTCAAGTTGCAGTTACAGTTTACAGTCATGTCTGTGAAAACACACACATCTTCCCCCCTGCAGCAGAGATCTATACAGTCGGCAGAGTTTCAGGATTAGTGTCACCAATTTAGTATCTGATTAAATGCCGCCTTCTGTTCCTGAGATATGATGCTGAGTAATGGCCAGAAAAGTGTTTTTGCAGAACATTATGATGTCACAGTGAAGCTGACCTTTGACCTTTTCACGATAACATGTCATGACTTCATCATTTTATCCTATTAGACATTTGACTTTTTTTTTTTGTGCCATAATTAGCGTATGAATTCATGGCCAAAAACTAGTTTTGTGAGGTTACAGTGACCTTTGACCACCAAATTCTAATCCGTTCACTGTTGAGTCCAAGTTGTTTTGGGGCCAAATTTCACGAGAATGAAACAGACACAAGGTCACAGTGACCTTGACCTTTGACCACCAAATTCTAATCAGTTCATTGTTGAGTCGCTGATTTAACTCGAGAGTAAGAATTTCTAATGTTGTAGTTTGTGGTGGTGTTGGACTGGATTATACTAAAAGGTGCTTCTAATATTTCTTACACAAGAATATAAACATTCTTAACACCTCTGATTTCCAGTCACACCGTCTGCACATCAGCCATTCCGTATCTGGTAGTTTGCTTTTTATGTGCTTTCATAATGTGTGTGTTGAGGTGGTGGGGAATGTGTGTGTACGTGACTGTGACTTGGTATGAATGTGTGAGTGAGCTTCTCACAGTTATCTAAAAATCACTCACTGTGATCAGCGCTACCGTACACACAGGATCACTTCTGTGTGAAAGACGAGCCACGCGGATGCAACAGTGCAGGACAGACATGTCAATGAATGAGAAAGCCTCGTCAAGTACACAGAGTGACAGATTGCCCTGAGAACACCATTAACCCCCCAATTCAAAGCTGAATGAGGGATCATTTGCATACAAATAGTGTTCCTATATGACTCAATGATGGATGAGCATACCAATGTAGGCTCCATCACTGTTTCCACTTTTTTTTCTGTTTGAAGGACACAGCTTCAGAGGAGCTGCATGACGGAAAAGTCTAAAGGAAATGGCTGATTGATACAAATGTTTCTCTGAGGCAGAAATGATTTGAATGGTTGGGTTACAGTTCTGATAGTGGTAAGTTTCAGTAAATTTCCTGGATAAGTACGCAATTTCAGAAAAAATACACCCACTCTGCATTTTTAAAGATATTTTGTTTTTGTCTTAATTTAGAAAATATTTTTTGGGGAGCTTTGAATCAGTTGTTTTAACTCAATCAATGACATTAATCTTGCCTCAAAAGCAGCTCTGCCTTTTATAAATAGTGTAGCCTACTTGTACAAGTTTAGGTCATCAAATGGCCTGGACACATCAGATGTGGCACACCAAAGCAACCAGTACTAGAAGACACTAGCCTCTTTTACACTGTCTGTTCAAGGCGGGAATTTTGCATTGTTATTCCGCCTCATTGTTCTTTATAAAAGGTACGATTGCGGAATGGAGGGACAGAGTTGTCTCGCCTCTAAGCCAGCATCGGAGGTAGTAACAGTGCTGAATGTCTGTGTGAAAGGGACAGCAGGCAGGACCATGGACAGGACAGTTGCGACATTTTGATGACATGTTATATTGTATGTGCGACCCACCAATTGTTAAAAACCAGGTAGAAGCAGTTAGCAGCTAACACAAAGAAGAATGGCTAAAAATGTCCACAAATTGGGAAAACAATCGGTATGTTTACATGACAGAGAAAATCGTACTCATGGGATCTGGGGATCCCTATCCTCCGAGCAGAGGACAATATCAGGTTACTTGTGGCAACCACTAGCTAGATGGTAATAAGCTAGCATTAGCTTGCCACTACAGCCTGCCAAGCAAACATACTTGCTAAGAATTAGCTTGGTTGCTTACAGGATAGAAAGTTAACAACCCATGTTCAGCAGATACATTTTAACTACTAACTAACACCATACCGCTCTTTTTCAGAGCAGTTTATTCTCAGTGGAGGAGAGCAGTGGAGGGTTGTATGAAACTGGACAGTGTGACACAGCTAATATTGCATCTTCCCAGTCCAATTAGGTCTAGAGGCTTTTGGTCTGTGCCCGTTGATAACGCCCATTGCAAATTAAAAATAAACTCAGAGGTTTATGACAAACACATCTGCAATTTAGTCTGGTCATGGCAAGCGAGTTGATGTTCACATAAGAATGTGAACAATGAACGATGTAGCAAAACAATCTGAAAACACTTGTAGGATTATGTTAAAGCAATTAATATAGAAAATGCATGCCCAATTTTGTTTCTAATAATGATTTTTGATATGTGATAAAAGTGCCATAATATTTTAGCAGCATCCAGCATCTTAAAGTGTGCTGAAATTATTTCATCATATCGTTATTGTGTCCCCTCCACCAGTCTTTGGACATCTCTCTTTACAGGTCACTCTTTGCTAAATGTTTTGGCTTGGACCAAATGGCAGTGCCCTCGAACTGTATGTTGAGCTCATTAATCTGCCGGGTGACTTTACCACCCCTGTCATTCCTCTCTGGCCCTCAGACAATGGGCTTCTATTATGTCGACCAGTGTGTAATCGCCCAGACTCTCAGACCACTAGGATTGCTTGGGTCCCATCATGGCCTTGTAATGCTCTAGGCACTGCATGTCTCCCATTTGTCTCTCACATCAGTGAGAATATAGGTCAGTGGTAATGCCTACTGTGACATGGAAAAGAAAAGTTCTGGGTTTCCAGCCTGTCTGGAATTGACTCTAACCTGTAAAATGGTGAATGTCTTTAAATTAAAAGACCAGTCCAACATTTGAGAAAATGCAGTTTTCTATTAAACCCAGAGCCAAAGAGAAGATTGATATTCTTTCTATGTGTTCTGTAGCCCAGCCTGGTTCCAGACATCTGAATTGCTGCCCACATCTCCAATTTTTTCACTGATTCAAGTAGGTCAGTAGTTGTGCTCATTAATGGTTTCCCTGGTTAGAAAAACAACTCTGCCAATCAGAACTTTGTTGGCATGTAGACGTTATCTTCCTGTACCACAGTTGCAAAAATGGCAATGGATGAATGAGACCAATGCTGTAAATGCTGCTGTAAGTCTGCTTACAAAAATCTTAAACAACTTCTAAATTGGCATATTTCCTCTGCCAACATGACAAAGTTAACTGCACCAGAAACTTTCATATCAACAGAAAATAATGTTGGTGGGAGGGATACCTTACCCACTACTACTGGTTACAACTAAACAAAACCTCCTGAACAAAAACTGGTAACATGTCCACAATGCCAGACTGAAATGATGAAGTGAAAGGGGGACAAAAAGGCAGCGAAAAGACATAGCAGAGACAGCCTAGCTGGAGACTGGAGGCAGGGAGAAAAGCTAAGCCTAGTAGCGTCAGCAATAAAAGAATAACCTTACAACTCTATACACCATAACCCCACTCAACAAGTTGTTTTTTTTTCATGGCACTACTGCCAGAGTTTGACAAATTATCACTATATATAAAGTTGTCATGACAAACAATTTACATTTACATTCAGCAGACACAGAGCAATATTAGCATTCATTTGGAGCTCTGTTTCTGGCTTCCTGGTGAATTTAATGCTGTGTTCCATTTACCTTGGCAGTCAAAAGTTGGAAGTTGGAGCTGGAATGATGTCATAGCCAATTTGACTACGTTTCAGTACAAAAAGTCAGAAAACCAATATGGTGTTAGCAACACCAGTTCTAGCCAGTTGATAACTGTGAGCTCTGTTCACCAGCTAGTTGCTAACTTCATCTGCTTTGCTGTTGTGCAGGTAGCATACAATCAGTTTATCAGAACTGTACTGATGAAATCAGCTGCCAGCTGCCAGATTAGGCTGGAAATGAAGTCGATGAGATCTGTGAGAGAGAACTAAAATGGTACAGATACTGGCTGTAAAACCAAAACAGTGAGCTCAAAGACCCTAAACTACTCCCATGAACTGAGGGAAACTTCAGTGTTGGTGATTATTCTGTTAGTTTGTCACAATCAGCAACTCCTTTTACATGACTCATAGTAATTTGATCCATTGTTTGTAAGTACATGTGTACTAAGTACATTATATATATATTAGCGTATTAGTTTTTTACTGTGTCATGGCACCAGTGGAATCCAAAATTCTACTAAACTCTGAATCCAACACTCCACAGGCAAATTTCATCCTTCCAACTCTGTCCAGCTTTGTCAGCTGAGATAAACAGAGCTAATCTGCTGAGTCAACCCAGAGAAATGTTTTGTGTTAAAATAAAAGTCTGAGTCAGTCTGGCTGCCCAGTCAGCTGAGATGGTCTGATAGACACATTACAGCAGACATTCCTGACAAAAAATAAAACATAAAAACTATCATTGAATTATGGGTGTCTTTCAAGCATCAGGCCAAGAGAAGTGAGAGCTGTCCTGACTGTGTCCGGACACATTTGGAGAACAGAGACTGAGAGGAAAAAAGTTAATGGAAGGGAAATCTTGTCCGGCATGTCGGAAGGCCGTGATTGGTCAGTAGTTTGCTGGGACACTGAGGGATATCAGAGAAACATGTTGACTACAATGAACATGTAGATTCCATTACACTGATTGAGTGTATAGTTTGAGCCTGTGTGTCATGATTCAATGACAATACACTGTAATAAACAGGCATAACAAGTGGACACAGGTTGAACCCTGACCCAGGGACATGATAACTATGTAAATATGAATCCTCTTTATTATAAATAGAGTTAGATAATAACTATGGTTAATAACGCTGAACCTTGAACGCAGAGACTATATCAATGTTTGTTCTCTAACAGACTGTTCCAATATTCCAAATTCAGTCAAAATAGGCATGTTTGTCATGTATGACCTTCAGTCTGAGTTAAGGCCATTGCACACTAAGACCTTTTTTATGTCCAGAATTGCTATGTTTTAAAATAAATACAACCTAATGTAATGTCAATCATGTTTATACACCAGCTCTGAAACCTTCATCCGTCATTAAATTATTTGGAACATGTTCAGTTTTTTGCATATTTTTTGCATCCGTCAAAAAACGTGCAGCAAGCTTGGGCTTGGGTATCAATACCCTCAAAAATACAGACACTCCTCCTTCTATTAAACTG
>NC_065528.1:9195059-9260581 GCF_006386435.1 Epinephelus moara
TTTACTTTCTGGTCTTGCATGTCAAGAGTGAAATGAGCACATTTATCTCAGCTGATAAAAAGCTGGAGGTATGACCTGGCTACAGAAGAGATATGTTAATCTACCACTTCTTTCCACTGCAGCTCGGAGAACAGTGTCCTACTTAGCTGACATAGTGCCTTACTGCCAACTGTGACTTCATCCTGTCTCAGACTGAAAGAGACAAGGACAGAGAGAGAGAGGACAGGGACAGAGAAGCGGAACAGTGTCCTACTAGCCCACTGTAACAGGACACACTGGCCTCACAGGACTGGAATGAGTGATGAGAGTGATAAAAAGGGATTAATCATATTCATTCACGTACATAAGAACACCCACAAAAACACTTTTCATTTTTCCATCTCCCGAACCTTTATTGCACTATTTCACCTCCCTCTTTCACATCATCTATTGTTCTCATTTATCTCTGTCTGTCTCCCCTGTGTCTTCGGTCGGTTGCTCCGCCAGCATACTAATGCAGCCGGACTGAAGATTTTCCCATAAAACCGTCCCTGGCTGAGTGATGCTGTGGGAGTGGCAGAGACATCAGAGTGGGTATATGGTGCAGCAGCTAAGGCTAGCTGCAAGTGTGGGTTTTAAAACAAAGTATTCACTGTGTGGGAAAAGTGATACCTGCTCTTGCAAACAGTTGATGCTGCAAAATCAGCTCAAGGATTTCTGTTCCACAATGTCCTTTTTTCACAGACACCATCCAGGGATTATTCATTTATCTTAACGAGATAATAGCAAGCTCGAGAGACAAATTTTCAAGAGAAAGAACATTTGCTGGAGAAATGTTTTACTTGTTTGGTTCACAAGATGTTCATTTACAGAAATATCTAAACCAGTGTGACACCAAGCAGCATCATGCAGCCCTTCATTTGATTTAATTTGAGTCAGCAGCACAGAAACACACAGATTGACCCAGAGTCAGACAAAGGCAGCATAGTTAGCTGGTATTTCTAGCCCCATCATCCTGATGATCTCATTCACATTCTTGCTCTCTGACTATTTCCTTCAGCCCCTTTTCATTTCCAGGGCGTCATGTACTGTTGCTTTGTCATGCCCCCTTGGCGTGTGATAAAAACACTGAAAGCAGCCTTTGGTGTCTCTCTAAAGCCCCTGGACAAAAAAACACTTACACCCGCTAACATCTGACTTTCTTTTAAATGGGAAAGGTTACAATCAGCATTGACTCTACAGTATTCACGGGTATTTATCAGCACCAGATCTGGTTGGCTCCAATTGGCAGGGATGGACACATGTCCCCGTGGTCAACATGCTACTTTTCGCCCATTTTCCGGAATGGTGCAATAATGCGCTACCACCAGTTCCATCCATCTCCATCAAAGCACTGCTTCACATGGTTCCAAATTAGTCTGTATTGACTTTGAAAGAGAGACTCACTGTAACATTGTCACTGGGCTCCATGCTGCTTTCTACTGTTTACTAACCTGTTTTCCAGCATGTTTGTGATGTCAAACATGCACCAGTATAAAACAAAAACAGAAAGGTATACTCATTAACTACAGAGCCGTGAACACAGTTTTGATAAACTGGCAATGATAAAAATGTCATGCCTATTTTCAGTGGGTTTTCCTACATTTAAAAATCCTGCATGTATGCACAAGTTTTGGTGTAAAAATAATATATCAGTTGCATCAAGCTTTCAACTAATTCCAATGTAAACCTGTTTGTGGCAATATTTGACGCAGAGAGCAAATGGCACAGTATAAAGAGTGAGAAACTCCGCAATCAACATGTTCTCACTCCGACCTTGTTACATATCGACTTTAAGTCAGAAACTTTCTTTCAAAATACACTTCCGTTTTCACAGGAAATGCACACTTTGCATATAGTCTCTGTCAAAATAAACCGTGAACTGATTTTTTTTTTATGTGTATTTAAAAAATACACGTGGTTATGTTTTGCCAACACGCATGTGGCTGGTTTACAATCTTACATGAAGCAAACACAGGCCTCGCGGGTGAAAGTCAGTGGTTGTGGGACCGATCCACCACCCCTTCCACCCGCCCTACTCAGACTTCGGCTGCCTTCATTTTCGTTGTTGTTGCATTTCATTCTGATGCTGCTGGGCATGGTTTAACGATAAAAGCGACTGGCCACATATCATGCTGGACTTGAAAAGGAGGCTTTTTTCGTCTGTGTCTGTGCCAGAAGTCACTGACTAAGCACAGGTTTTGATGACTTCGGAGTGAGACCAGGTTGCCACATAGGTATGGAGGGAGGGGTGGTGAATGGGTCAAACAAATATGGACTTTAACCCAGGAGACCACAGTTTGTGTCCCACTTAAGTAGGTACGTCACATGTGAAAGCAAAAGTTATGATGTTTTTTTCAGAACCTAACCAAGTAGTTTTGATGCTTAAACCTCACTGCAACTGTTTGACAGTGTAACAATCTGTTTCAGCCAGGAGACAGCTGTGCATCTAACATGTTCTCTTCCCAACTCATCAAATATTGCCGCTTGGTCGGTGAACTTTCACATCTACATGTGACGCGCTAGGTATCCTCCTGCATCTGCTGTTGATGTTCCAGGAAGCTGTGTCAATTCATGCTTGCTGCATGCATTGTGTCTTTTCAAAATACACTTCCGTTTTCACAGGAAATGTACAGTTTCTTCTCGTTAGATGCATATAGCCTTCAGTCTGCAGTTTCAAAATAAACTTAAAACATTGGTAAAACAGCTCATATTTACGTTTATGCCCTTGTGCAACAAAAGCATGTGGTTAGGTTTAGAAAAAAAAATCATCATGGTTTGGGTTATCATTCATATGAGAAGCAAACAGTGACCTCTTGGGTGTTAGTCTGGGGTTTGTTGGACCCCTACACCTCCCCTTCCACCCACCCTATACGGACTTTCCAGCTCCTTATATTACCTTGTTACCAGCCGCGTTTCAAACTAACGTTGTCGAGTGGTGTTAAAAAACTGACGTGCCTTTCTCTGCCATATGATTTGCCGTGAAAGTTGCCATTTTGTGGCGGTGGCTGATGTATTTGATGACTTGGGAATAAGAATGGGCTGCATCACATTCAAGCATTAAAGGATGCCTTGTACATCAATATGAAATGCACAGGGGACAGGTGTTGGTATTTGACAACCCTGGAATGAGAACCACTTGTTTCCTTCTTTCTGTCATTGTTCACACTTTACTCCTGAAGGTACATGATATCATCACCCTGAAGACAGACCTGAGTGGCAAACAAAGGTGAGGCTCTGACACACAACATGACATTGCCATAACAGTGAAAAGATGTCCTTGATAAATTTATAGGAACATAAAGTGAGTGAAATTGATATAAATATATATGAGAGTACATTTATCACATGATGATAGCAAATGAAAATAGCTGAGACACACTTAACTGCAAGGAAAGGCTTTTTACATTTCAAGGGACGTTAAAAACTTGTGCAACTATACTAACACTGGAGGCTGCAGATCAGCAAGCCACCAACTGTCCACTTCCAGACTCTCATTATGTACCTACTTTGAACCACAGACAACAGTAACAGAGCCTAAACCTTGACACTGATATGTTAGAGGAGTGCAGGTGTTTTGGCCTGTAGTCTGCTGTGTCATTTCTCAGTGAACCTCCCACCATGACGTCTGGTCAGATCGATAGTCACCGCATGCTAAATATCACTGCCAGTGTGTGTATCCAACCCCTGCTGGGTGAGTAAACGCAGATGGGCTGCCAGTAATATGAATCAAGGTCAGTTCACTGCCATTGCTAGTGCAATAGATGCAAAGAAACACACACACATTCACACATGATTATTTAAAGCCTTTCCCTCCTTGCGGGGAGTCTGATTTAAAAAGCAGGCAGACAGCAGGCGTTCCCTAACCTTTCTAACCTCTTCCTGGCATCTGACGGCACCTGCACCCCAGAACCTCAATCACCGGCTTCAGATAAAAACTGGTTTAGACAAAGTTTACATCAGCTGTTTTCTAAAATCATTTGTTTGAAAAGTTCTACTTTGGTGATCTTAAGTTAGAAAATGAACATAAATATTAAAATGTAATTTCACTGCAGAATTGCAAATGAGATCTGTTGTAACTGAACTCTTCTGCCAAACATTCAAAAAAGTCTGAATTATCTGACTCCCAGTGGAGACAGAACCAGCCTCCGGGCCAATAATTAAGCATTTGCTTGAAGAGTGCTGATGTTGTCCCTATAAAGAGGCATCCAAAATAACAGCTAGGGATTGACTTGTGTTGGCTTCCCACATATTCAGTGCCTCAAGACTTTGCTTCCAAAATCTGTTTGAAGATTGACAACTGAAATTATACTTTTATATAAGTGGCCACAGGGGTCTGTTCTACGTGGACTTTGTCATCTGCCAAATTTATACTCTTAGAAATAAAGGCGCTGACTAGAACTACGTATATAGGGTTCTTCAGCTAGTCCCAACAGGAGAACCCTTTTTTTGTTCCTGGTAGAACCTTTTATAAGGGTTACACCCAAAACAATTTCAGAGGGTTCTACCTAGAACCTAGAACCTAAAACTATCTGTGAAAGATTCCACCCAGATCCCCTTATGAGAGGCTCTATGGAGAACTTTATCTCAGGGTTCTATCCAGAACCTTTCCACCTTATAAGGGTGATAACAAGAACCCATTCAGGGGGTTTTACCAAGAACTTTTGATATCCCAAGTGTTTCTTCTAGAATCCACCCAGGGGGCTCTAAAATAGTAAATGACTACATTAACCATAGATCTCTCTCCAACTAATCATGGTTTTAGTTTTAACAGGTTACCCTGCCTGGAGCCAAGAGAACCACATCCAGCAGCCTTCAGCTTCATGAAGCTCTTACTGGGCCAAGGCTGATGTGGTCAAGCGCAACCCTAACACTCATGGTTCACAGTCGTATTTTTAGGGGGTGGAGACTTCATGAAATCACTACTATTGCAGCCTTTACTATTTCAATGGGGCAGTAGGGTTGGGAACTGAAACTCTAACCCAACGCAAAATGCCAAGTATCGCGTACCCGTAAAAAACGAGGAATTTTGGCCGACTGCATCACATTTTTTTGGCATGAAATGATAGTAAAGATATTAACTATGACAGAACACAAGTGAAATGAACTGAACGGGGATTCAAGATACATCTACATGTAAAAATACCATTTGAAACATGTTAATTCAAATGTTTACAAATTTGAATAGTTGAGGGTGTGGATCTTTTAATACCCATGCTTTCAATGATCACTGAAAAACTCTTTTTTCCAAAAGGGGTTTTTGGATGAAAAGAGTTCTTAGAACCCTCAGTTTTACAAAGATCTCTTAAAGAAACCTTTGTTCCGAAAAGCGTTTTTAAAGAAGCAAATGGTTCTGGGTAAAACCTCAGCCTTTCAGGAAGAATCCTTATTTTGAGAGGGTACGCACAATGACAAATATGACAAATTTAAAAATTTGACAAATATACTGTACCTCCTAGTTACTTGAGTGTCACAAAAATTCGGAGGTGAAAATTTGTTGCTGTTCCCTTTAAAAATGATGAAACTAAAGCCTATGTGGTGTGATTAGTGAGCTCCTAAAGGAGATAATCAGAGTTATGGCCTTCATCTAAAGGAGAGGATCTTTCCCTCCCGTCCTTTCTCTCTCCACATTAGTTGTTATCTGTGTGAACAGCTCGAAGACGCATGGATCAATATAAACCCTGCAGCCATGAGAACAATGTCCTCTTTAATCTGGTACTAAGAGATGGAGAAAGACAAAGACAGCAGCAGAGGAGGAGGGAAGGAGAGCCAAGGAGAGGAAGAAAGACATAGAGAGAAGGACATAATATGAGATTCTAGCTACTAGACAGGTGCACTTTTAGCTAAAGTGTTATGGACCCAGGAGGAGCTGATGTGTGTGATGTATTCTGTACTGTGACAATCCTTTCCTTTAAATGGTCTGTAGCATTTTCTGTAGGTAGGGCTATTTTCCTTGTCTGCTCATTAAAACTGCTCAGTTCTTCTTCTGGTTATTATCTCTGCTAGGTGTGAGCCTAGAGAGCATCATGCATTTGGTCGGTTTGTCAAAAGCTATTCTTGCATGCTACTGTGCTACTGGACCAAGCAGCCTATTATTATCATATTTTGTTATTTTAATATTTTGTTTGCACATTTTTGCACATCTACTGGACCAGCCAGCCTATTATTATTATATTTTGTTATTATAATATTTTGTGTGCACATTTATGACTGTATGCTAAAGGACTGTTGTTGAAGTGATTCTATTTTCTTGACTGTTTTACCATGAATGACTGCTGACTCCTCACTCCTCTTAACCAGCTAGTAGTGGCTGCAACTGATCAACAAAATCACATGGTGAAAAGGCATTTCCAACAATCAGCTAGGCTAAAAGCTCTGGACTATATAAAAATATTGGACATAGCCACCATGACTTCACCAATTGGTTCGTGGACTCCTATTTTTAAGCCTTGAGTTTGACATTTTTGCTGTTACCATTTTGGATATTTTGAGCCAGAAGTGACCATATTTGGTGGAGCTGAGGGGGAGCAAGGGATGGATTTGACTCATAGACTGTAGCAACCGTACCCACCCATAATTATGAGTAACTTTAAGGGCTCTAGTTTCGCAGACCGGGCGAGGCGGGGGTGCAGCACACCTGCACTTCGCCAACTGAGTGTGGCCAGGCGGATTTTGCAAGTTTGGCACACTGTGCGCCTGGCGCAGCTACTCCTCTTTCCCACCTCCGTCCCTCCTACCTGCGCAAGTCGGAAAGAGGGAGGAGAGANAATTGTGTTTCTCTCGTGCGCACACGCGCTCTCTCTTTCTCTCTCGTAGTCTCACTCTGTTTCTTTTCTTTTGACTTTTCTAAGATGACAGATGCTGAATATATACTCCCTATCTGATGCTGTGGCTGTTTGTGGTTGGCTGAGAGGGATGTGAACTCATTAGCTTGTAGTTGTGTTAATCAAATCAGGTTGGGTTTCCATTACGCGTGCCAAATGTGCCAAACGGTGCCAATCCCCTTTGATCTGACATCAGATGTGACGGGACAGTCGATATAGAGATACATTTATGTGCTGATTGCAGATAGTTGCATTGAATAGTGTTTTTTTGGGTATTTATTGCATCGTTAATGTGGCTGACATTCTGGAAACCTGCCTGTGAGGTTTTGGTGACGTGTGCACACTGTCCGCCGGTCAGCCAAACTTCGGCTTACACCGGCTGTGCCCCGCCTGCGCTGACAGTAGACCTGGTTTCAGCTGGCGAGCTTTTAGCGCACATTCGGCGAAGCCTTTTGGCACGAAACTGTCACTGCGCCAAGCTGGATCTGTCGACACCTCCCCCTGCTGCGCCGCCACACCCATCTCAGTGCACCTTGATCTGCCAAACTACCAAACTGAGCGTGCCTCGGGTTGCGCTGCTCGAAACTAGCTCTGCGCGGGGTTCACCACCCTGGGCCACCCTGCGCTGCGCCGGGAAACTAGAGCCCTAAGCCTTAAAGAAAACGTTGTCATAACAGGGGTTAATTAATAATATGGACCAAAAATCTTTTCTGTACCAGGCTGTAAACATGTGTATTTCTGCTGTTAAGATGGGCATTTTAACTTGGAGGTCTATGGGGACTGACTTTGAAAATCTCACCAGGTGCGGTTATTGTCTAGAATGGCTTAAATCAGCTATGGTCGCAAATCTTTGTCAAAGCCATATAAATTGATCAATTTATTTAATATAGTGTGAGGGGTGAGCTGGAAAACTAATGATGAAAATAGTAGAAAGCCTTTAGCCTATTTAAAAAGTAACACATATATGTGTTATGTTAGAGTGTATGAGTTGTCTGGACATGGTTCTCAACATTGACTTGGCTAGCGGCTAACAGTGCTAACTCCATAAACAATGCTAAACAATGGCAATTGTGCTGACAGAGCTAATGGTGTTAGTCCAGGGAGAAACTGGAAGGTGGGGCGCTAGGATTTCATGATATTAGCCGTTATCGCAATATGAGCACAGTGAAAAGCGGCAGCAGTGAGCTAGTGAGTGGGATACACATATGCACACAAGTCCGGACCAGCTTAACAAAACAAACCACAAAGAAGCTCATACAACACCCACAGAGGGAGTGATAATTCATTCTCTGCTAATGACGCCATTACTCCACTATATCTTTACATAACAAATAGCTGTTTGCTCAAGGCTAGCCATTTTGGTGCCCTAAGCGTAATTGCTTTTTCGCCTGCCCAAACCACTGTCCCTGCTACTGATTAGGGCAGAGGACAGATAGACAGCATTTCACTTCAGTTCAGCCTTGCTTGCTTTCTGGGATTGTAATATAACTTTTGGCCCAAATTCTAATTTTCCACATGCAATCCACAGAATAATGACAGGGAAGTCCCATCATGTCCCTGAAGCAAAATTAACATATCTAGCAATTATATCAGATTGCCCATAATGCTCTAACAGTGCTTTTTGTAGTTGTGCTTTATCTTAAATTTAAACAGCTCATCATTATGACTATGATTTATGATCATTAGCAGTTTTTACCCCCTCCAGCACTTGATGCCCTGTGCACAGAGCGTGATGCACGTGTATGTAGCAGCAGCGCTGGGTTTGCTGTGATATTAATGTTCTAAATGTCGCACGCAGAACCTTTAATATTGTTTTATTGTTATTATTGCTGAACACAATGCCAGCATAAAACTGTAGCAGATTTTTCCCAGTCCTCCTAATTACCACTGTGCCACTGCTTCTCTGCACCTGTTAACAATGGAGGTGGCTGAGGCAGCTAAAATCACTGATTAGAAGTGGTGTCCATGTATTTTTATATCTCACATAGAGTACCTGTATGTGTGAAAGCCAAAAGGCCATTGCTTTATCAGATAGATAGTTGTTCTAGTTGAAATTGACTTTTATGGAGAACAGAAAAAGATGTACTGATATAAACAAATCTTAGGTCCATATGAAGAATTCTGGAAGAAGGCTGTACAATACTTCTTCACTTAATGTGCTATACAGAGCATAATTTCCATAAATCAGATGTTCACTTCAACAATACTTATACTTGACCAACTTGACACATGTCTAGTGTCATGGTGTAGTGGAGAGGAAATGAAATACAATCAGGTACAGCAAATATTCCTCATGGGCTTCTGTCAGTTCACTCTCCACCTCTTTTGTTCTCAAGACATTGCAGCCGAGGTGAGTGCGTGTGTATGTGTGTGTGTGTGTGTGTGTGTGTGTGTGTGCGCGCGCGCGAGAAAGAGCAAGACAGAGGGTGGGGAACGGCCACACTCGTCTCATATCCAGTAAAGATTGTGTAATCCTAATGGGAAAAGTGGGAAAAAACAAATGATAAACACACCGCTCCATCCATCTCTTCCTCTCTAACTCCATCATCACTCTCTCATCAGCTTCCTGTGTAGTGTCCACAGCTGTCCAACAACCTCTCCTTTCCTCCCGTCACCTTCTGTTAAATTCAGGAATAAGAAAGGTAGAAAGGAACGAGAGAGCATGCAAGGGAGAGCAGGAGGGATGGAGGGAGTAAACAGTGAGGGGGAGGGGTCCTTTGTTTTATTTTTTCTATCCAACCTTTTCATCCCTCTTTTGTTTAAAAAGCCACGCCCTTCCGATGACTCCACCTTTTCATCCACCAGAACAAAACTGAAGACAAAAAACCAACAGGGAAAAGCAACCAAGTGCTTTGTGATCGAAAACAACACAACGTCTAGCATCCACATACCTCAGCTTTAAAGGAATAGTTGAGCATTTTGGGAAATAACCTTATTCACTTTTTCTCCCAAAAGTGAGATGAAAAGAACAATATCAGTCTATATCATCTATAATATAGTCATATCACAGTTACTAGTTTCCACTTTAATCTCAAAGTTATGCAATTTTGATTTTCTGAAAGTTGGTCTATTAATCACTTAGTTGATTCACAGAATATTAATCAGTACATAATTTGACAATCAATTAAAGGTAAATTAGGCATCTTTTTGCCTTAACTTATTATTCTGACGTAAATGATGATTGCACAATGTAATGTCTACAGAATGACACCATCAGTGGTTAGATTGGTTCCCTATAAGCCTCACTTTCGCTGTGAAATTCTGTCAGCCGCTGGGTATGATCTGCCAGGGAAATGAATTAACGGCACAAGGGAAGTCTGTCAACCATTGCACAACCAAAATAGGAAGAAGATAGTGCTTTTATTTTCCCCAGTAGCTATCAGCAGCTATTTCCAGCTCCAAATAAAGGTGTTGCAACTGCATATCCTATGTCATTTCTCAAGGAGGCAGAGAAGTCACCAACACATCATCTAATCACTGGTCGTCTACAAAATCTCGAGGCTTGTTATTCAGACACTGACTCTGCAGTCCGTTCTAGCTCATCTTGTGTTTAATGCTTCTTTCCTCTTCTTTAAAGGCCTAAATTCTTATACAGGAAACACTGAAACATGGAGCTCTGTGGTCAGGAATTAGGGATGTCAATGGTCAGGCTGTTCTCAATCGCCATTTGTATGTTTTCCTACAAAAAGTAATGCACCAAAATTTGTATATATCCCATGTTATGGTGAGCCTTTAATTAGTGTATAACTCGGATGTTCTGAAAGACTGGAATCACATGACCAATGAGCTTATGGAATAAAGAAGGAGGCTGTTCAGAGCGATCTAGGGGGCAGGTTGGAGTCATGGTAGGGTCACAAAATAAAGGACTTTCCCCAGGAGACTTGTGTTCGGTACCGTGTGAACTCTGAGTCATTTTAATGTACGTCCTCACTATGTTTCATTTCCTAAATCTACCCACAGTAACTTTACTTTCCTAAACCTATCTTCGTAACTTCATAGCAATAATTACATAACTTTACTGTTTCCAACACTGACAAAAATGAATAAATCATCACAAAAGACAATGAATGTCTGAATGTCTCCTAAGAGTCACTGCAGTTCAAGGCTAGATCACAAAGTTTCTGAATGGGACAGGATCGCAGCAGAGCCCTCCTTGGGACAGCCCATCAGTTTCAAGCATGTAGCCTTACATAGATATTAAACATTAGTAAGGTTATGTCACATGTGACATTGTAGACCCCAAAGTTAAGTTCTATTTTGTCTACTATGTCAGATTTTTCTCATCAGTCCTGTTCAGCGCTTTTAGGTGAGACAGACTGGCACACACAGTTCCGCAGTGTATTTAAATATAACATATAATTAACATCACATTAATTTTTCTTTACTTGCCTGATAAGACAGCTGCATGAGGCATTCCACTTGCCCGAGCACACACTTTACTTATCCTGGGCAAGTGTTACTGTCTGGCCCTGGCGCCACTGGTACTTCATTTTATTATACATTTTTGTTTTGTTTTGTTTTTTACTTCAAAATTAAGCAGTTTGTTACGCAAAAATATGTATTGAGCTGTTGAAGGCAAATATTAACAGAAACTGACATCCCTATCAGGAATCATTATGAAATCACCATGACGTCATACTAAATGAATAATTCACCAAGCCCGCTCTGCTCTGTTTAAGTGTGTGTGTGTGTGTGTGTGTTAGAGAGAGAGAGAGAGAGAGAGAGAGAGAGAGAGAGAGAGAGAGAGAGAGAGAGAGAGAGAAACACACTTTTTCAGACATGCATCTTTCAGACAGCCAGTCTGCCCCTAAGTGCTTCAGAGCATGTGGCTGTGTCACATACATAACTAACAGAGAGAGAGCAGACACCACAGATCCAGGGTCTGCCGAGGCACACAGATTAAAGGAAGAATATCTGTTATATCTTATGCAACACAATCCAATACAACCCAACTACAAACTACAGTCTAAGAAATTACAGTTGAATCGACTATCTGTGACACAGAGGCCTAATTTCTCTTGACTCAGAATGACTTTCCAGTTAATAAATTTTGCTGCCCTCTGCATTTTTTCTTTCCCAGTATCTACAGAGGAGCAATATCCCTGAACACACTGCATCCGTGGTGACAACAACATGAGAAGGGAGGTGTCCCACTGGCTGTGTGACGTCACAGAGGAGTAACAGAGCGTCTCTGGGGGTCACTCGGTCTCGTTCTGTTTTTAGCCTTGACGGATGCACTGATGCACTCGCTGCATTTTTCATCACCGCTCCACTCATCACACCCACCAATGCATCCCTTTGCAACGCTGTTTCAGAGTGGAGCCACACACTACCTTTCTGTGAGCCGTTTGGCCATAATCTCTTACTGTCACCATTACATAAGAAAAACAGCACAACAAATATCCGCACTTGAACTGGTTTAATAACTGGTGCCCACATTTTCATTCATGCTTTGCACCATCCATTGTATACACTTCACTTCCCTTTATTCTTATCTACATTTATCTTTACATTGTCTTATTTTATTTGAACATGTCGGTCTAGTAGCTAGGATAGGCTCCGGCCCCCCTGCGACCCTGAAAAAGGATAAGCGGTTATGGATAGCAAATGAATGAATGAATGAATGAATGAATGAATGAGCTAATGTTGGTCTGTTTTATTTTATATTCATACTATGTATATATTTATTCAACCAAGCAAATAGCAACCTCCAGAGCTGAAAAATGAAGGCAACATGGAAATGCCAAAAACTGCAGTTCCTCTAATGGCCACTTGAGGCTGGCTCTAAAAGAGAGTCAAATCCCATAATCCCCAACATTAAAATGCCCAACTTTACATCAGAAATAAACATGTTTACTGCCTGGTCATGACAGCTGTATAGAGGGTGAACATATAACTCACCTGTTTAAATTTTAAGGCTTAAATTTCACCATAATTAAGGGTGTGGTTGCTTTGAGAGACAGGTGAGTGCCGTTTGTTGGCAAGATGCTACCACAGTGACAAGTTTGTGTAAAAACCATTGCGTAGTCTCATATTCAGATTATAGGCGTCAGCGTAGCTGTCACTTTTTTAGTGTGTTTCCAGTTTATTCTAACACTTTGTAACTAAAAACGTTTTGTTAGGAATTTGGTTGAACCAAAAGACCCTCTAAGGAGTCAGATGTTCACTTTTCTGGTACGAACATTTTGTTTAGATGGTTAAAGCTTAAAGCTCCAAAAATCCAAGATGGTGAATGTAAAAATATAAAAAAAAATAAAAATAATAGATATACCATTTGAAAACTTTTCAGGGTTAACTATAGCCTACAACTTCATTTGTTAAGTGCGTGAAACAGACTTTGTATTCCTGATAGAAGATTTGCTCTCCGCAAATAAAGCTCAGCATAAGTTCAATCAGGAAGACTTTCTCTATAATCATTCACAATTCTCTATCCCACTTCCACTGCTTCCTCTAGTCGGGTGATTATGGGTGTTCACTCTTCTAGTTAACCAATCAAACTTTGCCACAATCTCTTTCAGTCATTTATGTTACTACTGCCAAACTTTAAATCTCTTCTCTGCTGCTGTCAGCAGTCATTTTAGGTGGAATTGTCACACCCTCCTCCACCCAATTCACCTCCAGTCACCTCATGCAGATCCTAGGACAAGCTCATCAAAAGCCCACTCCTCTTCACATGCAGATCCTTAGCTCCCTCTTCATCTCATCTCATCACCACCATAACCACCACCCTCCACCCTATCACGCATAGTGCGTTTTAATTGCAGTGCTAAAAGCACTTTGAGTAAATTAATTTAACAAGTATTATTGACATGTCTGTGTTGGATATTATTATGGGTATCCGCTGTACTGTTGAAAATTATTTCATTAAAAACAAGGCAATTAACAACTGGTTTCCCTTTCATGACAGACAAAAAGTTCCCATCTGGGAAGATTTCCCTTCATTTAAACAGTTTACTGTATACCTGTATGGGAATTTGGTCTTCATAAGTACATGAACAGAGACAGTGACCCCAGGGCTGATCTCTCTGGCTCTGTGTCTGTCTGGATGTGTGGTGACACAGCAGATACCAAGTGGTGCTACAACAACAGGATGGCACACCCCTATAAGGAAAGAACAAACTTGCTCTCGCTTAATATCAACTGTTAGGGCACACTGTGGAGGAATCTAAAAAGATGGAATAAAGTCCACGTGGGATCTATTTGTGTAAAAAAATAAAAAGATGCTTTAACCAATTTACCGTAAATCATGATTGTAGCTCCTCTCTGTAGGACACCTGAGCTGGCAACGAGCCTGATTAAAACCAGCACACAGTGGAGATGAGGCTCACTGTACATATCAATGTGATGGACTCCTGTAGAGCTAATTAGTAGCGAGCTGTGGCTCGCTCTTTACAGCCCGCTGATGGAGCCATCTGAGGCCTCCTCCTGCTGCGAAGCCCACGATTATTATATCAAACCAGCCAGTCCATGTCACCCAATTACCTAATGCACATGACAATAACTACGTGACATGAAGGCTATGAGGGAAAACATATGACGTTCTTGGCTGCTTTGCAAAAGAGTGTGCTTTCAAACGGACATAATTGGCCTTATAAATCTTGCTAATAAGGTGAGACAACTACCTGTCTGTTTCACAGATTTTTCTGAAAATAAAAGCAGAATGCACCCAAACGCTCCACTGACATTAAGGAAATAGCTCTTACTTCAGGAACACAGTGTTCATGTCCTCAATGAAAACTACAGGGAAAAATAAAGGTTGACAACCTTTTATCAACAACTAAAACAAGACGGTACAATGCCATTATTCCAACAGCTCATTATTTCGAAACCCCAATAGTCTAAAAAATGTCCCATCAGACAGCCCCTTATCCCGAAACAAATGTCAGTTGCTTTGAAGGTCAATTGCGCCGAAAATGCAAACCCTCCCTGTAGGTAGAAAGATTCAAGGCCTGTAATCAGTCAACTCTGCTGCAATATTTTTTTTACTTCTATGGCGAAGGCAGGACCTGCTCTACTGTGCCTGTGTTTGGCTTACCCTGATATTCTTACTCTATCCCTAACCAATTTCAATCCTGATGCCTAAACCTAATCAACCCAAACAACGAAGGCAACGCGTACTAGCCAATCAGAGGCAGAGTAGGGCGGGTCATGTCTTCGCCATAGAAGTAAAAAAAATTGATACCTGGGAAGGTCTGATGATCTGTTTGTGTCTGTGTATTTTTTGAGCAATAGACCTTCAGAGCAGTTGGCCTTTGTATGCAGGATGACAGGCTGTCAGATAAATGGGCTTTCAGGCCAATGGGACATTTTTCTGACTATTGAGGTTTTGGAATAACGAGCTATTGGAACAATGGGCAGTCTTCAACAAGACTAATGAACTAATTGACACTGATTGAGCTGCTTGGCCAATTGAGCTAATAAGCAGTAATGATAGCTAGCGTTGCCAGTTCATGGAAGGAAAACAGATTTATGGACTTATGCCTTGTCCTCATGTATGTGAATATATTTGAAAACATAGCTTTTTCTCTGTGTTGTGGCCTTTTGTCCACACACAAACTGTGTTTTAGGTCAGTGACAGTGGATAATTTGTAAAACTTTGACCAGGGTGAAGATTTTCAGAACTATTTACAGTGTTGCATTATATCCTTTCTTTGACATCGTAAATGTCAAACATTTCGTGCACTACCAACATGACCAAAATAGTGTTATCACTAACCTTGCTAACAGGACTTTTTATATGTTTGCACATTGATGTGCAGTTACTCTTTCATTATACTGAGGATCAGAGGCATCAGAACCATGAATGTATAGAGACCTGGATACTGTGTTGGAGGCAGTACTCAGTTTATTTCTATTAAATTTGCACAGGGGCACATGAAGCCAAAATAGTTCAACTGCTGCCTATAAAATTACCTGGACGATCAGCGCTGCTTCCATGTCATTGGGCCTATAAAAGAGGCACACCAAAGCATTCAGCCTGGTACACCCAGTTTAGCGCTGTGCTAGCTTTGGAATAAAGTGATTCATCTTGCTGCTCCTCTAGACTCCTCTGGAGTCATTTTTTGGGGGCTGTGATGCTCAACAAAATGTATCCACTTGTTTACAGACATCTCTTATACAGTGTAAGTCTATAGGAAAGTCTTTCTGGTCCCAATGGCATCACATGACAGGCTCTGAAATTATAATTCCACTGTTTGACCACTACGAAAATTGGCTTCAAAGCCTGGTGCACCTCCTGGTGGTCTGGTCAGAACACACTACAGAGGTCACTGCTCCAGGTAGTCTTTTGGTAATAACTTTCATTCAGGCTTCTGATTGGCCAACATCATGTTTCTTTGTGTGGCTTTAGGGTTCCAGTTATATTGCTGCCTGTTTATGTGGCATGCTCTTGAGAGCGCTTCAATTGTGTTTTGTGTTGTCATTTGGAGAGAGATTTCTTTTTCATAGTAGTGCTTGTGTGGACTGTTTCTTCTTAGAAGTTTTAAAAATACCCATGTCTGTGTGAACTAGGCCTAAATTTATCTAAAATCCACTGAAAATTAGACAAAAAAAATCCTTCTGTAGAACCTACATCCTATTTTGTCTCAAATTGTTCTCCAACAGTCTTCATCATTCTGAAACCATAACACAACAAATGTTGAGGATAACTAATTTTCACTCCTGCCACCTGAAAAGAGGCAAAACTGTCTGATATTGTTACTTTGAAGTTACATAACAGGCAGAGTAGCAATCTGGTGTAAGCAGCATTACTAATCTTGAAACCTATTTTTGTAATACTTTGCTGAGGTAGTGTTCACTGAATGAATGTTTATCAGACAAATCTGCTACAACTTGAATCCTTGCTTGTGTTTTCCTTCAAGTTTCTGATGCTGAAAGATATTGTCAAGAGTTTTTAAAAAAGGCTCAGCTATCGTCTAAGTATAAGACCGTAAACAATGACTGCACAGTCTTATGAGACTATTGCTCTTTTCACAAGGTGAATAACACAATAGACACAAAGACAGTAAATTATATTCTGAGTAGTGCTTGAGTTATTTGCATGGCTATGGAATAGTAATGTTTCTGTCAAGCACACACTTGGTGAATCATTCATAGAAGAAACTATTTATATAACTTGAGATTTGCACTCCGTGGCCTTACATTCAGCTTTGCTTAGAGACAGGCTCAGACAGAGGAAGCTGATGAGTCTGCTCCACTGTTCATGAAATAAAAGGTGCTGGTAACTACTCTGTCTGAACCAGCAGCTGCAGCAGACTGCTGCTTTTATGTTAGATAACATAACCTGGTGTGACTGCTGTACATCCAGTAGGGAAGCTGCCTCTGTAGAAAACACAAGTATGTTCATAAGGAGCTCATTTCTTTCACAGTTGGAACCTAAATGTGTAATATATGGTTAAAGGAATCAAACTTTATACTGTAGGCAGTTGTCCATGGTCAACCCAATAGCCAGAATAAATATTGTCATTGTACATGTTTTTGTAAACCATTGATATGTTACATTTGTACATTATTATGTTGCAGATGCATTGAAACTTTATGTTTCTTTACATTTCAACTATACTGTGGTAATATATGGTTAGATTTAGGCACAAAACCACTTGGTTACCATTTAGAAAATATCATATTTTGGCTTTCCATGCCACTATCCCAGCAATGCCTTGGTAAAAACCAACTACTTTTCATAGCGCTATTCCCCTGTAGAAACACAGCAATAGGTCACTAACAAACACTGATTTGCTGGCTAAAACGTTGCTAAAATGCAGTGACTGACTGAATAAAATCAGTTTTGTTATTGGTTGGTCTTGAACAGTCATCTGTAGTGGTCTGCAGCTTGGCCGGCGTCTCACCTTGGTGTCATAAATGTGAAGAGTCCGTGGTTTGCCAACATTTTCATCTGGCAACTGAGCTGCCAGTGTACACAGATGTATTTTTAGCCATTAGCAGCATGGCTCTGGGGGTGGCAGTGTTGGTCAGACTTTATGCCTGATTTAAATCAATCAATTTATGACAAATTGGTAGAAACTCAAGGTTACTTGTAATGATGTTGGTGATCCCTTGACTTTTCCTGTAGCTAGTGTAATGTTGAGGTTTACAGTATTGGTTTCGAGTGAAATTTCTCAACAGCTTTTGGATGGATTGTAATCAAATTTGATACAGACATTCATGGTTCCTACAGGATGAATCCTACTGATTTATCTGCCCCCTTGACCTTCCATTTAGTTTTTAATGATCAAGTTTAGTATCTCAACATGTACTTGATGAATTGTAAAAGACATTGGTGCACACATTCATTGCTCCCAGAGGATGAACCTAAATGATTTTGGAGATCCTAGAGTATAATGTCTCAACAGCTACTGTCATGAAATTTGGTTGAGATACTCAGGGTGAACTGTAATAGCGGCCTTCCAACTTTTGATCAGTGGGTCAAATTTTTACTGTGTCTAAAACTTTAGTGTGTGACCAAATATCTGCCAAAGTAATGACATTACCATCAGCCTCCGCTGTTCTTTGTATTTAGTGAAAATTAGCAATTTGTAATGTTTTCTTTTGGCATTCTGAATTAATTTCAGCAAGGACATTTTTCTGCGTTTTATTCTTGGCTTGTAAAGTTTTTAATCAAACACGTAGTGGTATTCAGTAGATGGTAGATGAAGGGAAAACATTTAAAGTACATGTAGTGGTTACAGTGTTAATTTCCCCATTAAATAACTCTGAGTCAATTAAAGCAATGGTTTTAATGAATAAGGGCTTGCTTTTAACAGTTTTGGCAGTTTCTATTGCATGTAATGTCTATCCATCACAGACAAGTAAGAGAAAAGACTCAGGTTGATGAGTCAGGCCAGCATCATTAATAGAAAAAAAAATCAAAAGTGCAATATTGACAATTTCACTTTTGAGGAGGCTGCAGTTTGGGTACTCAGGGGGAAGGTGTCCTCTACACAAGGTAGTATGCAAATGACCTTGCACACTGTAGTAACATCTATAGTGTATTTACGCTGCAATAAGGATGGCAATGTGGAAACACAGGATGCTCATTTTTAGCTTTTACAACTATATATTTTTTTAATCATTTACCATTTCTTTAATTCATTTTCAATGCATAATAACATAGCAGATGGGGGATCAGTAGAATCTGTTTTTAGACACAGTGGCAGATCAGTACACCAAAGAGTCACTTAGAATTCTTTGATGGCTAAATCACAGAGGCACTGTACTTTCAAAGAAACTAAAAATGAGAAAAAAATGAATAATAAGTGCTGTATGAGACCTCTCACATCAGCGTAACCATTTTCCCCAAGCAGTGTGCCTCGTGACAGAGAGGATCAATAGCAGAGCTGAAATGAGCTGGAATGACATGAAAGGAGAGACTCTGAGTTGGTGGGGCTGGAATGGAGTATAGATAAGGGCGATGTGTGTACAGATAGATGTAGCCCATGGGAGAGAGTTTATAGAAGGTGAAAATGGTCAAGGATGGAACTGGGATCTCACTCAGGAGGGACTTTATGAGGAACGAGCAGCACCAAGCACCAACATGTTTATGATGTTAGAGAACCAGGGTGGTGGCTAAAACTAGAGGTCACTGGACACGGTGTAGCTGAGGTGATGACCAGGCAGCATTGAAAATGGAGTTACAGCCTAAAAAAAAATTCTCAGTTAAACAATATTGTCCCCAAATCCAAGTCTTACCTAATAATCAAATAATAATATAATTTCCAAAATGGAACCAAGACACATATTAGAGAACATAATATTTACTAATAACACCGTAACGTCCCGTAGAAAATAATTAACAACTATTTATTGCTGGAGAGTAGCTGGAAGTTTCCCCATTGATTTCAATACAACTGAACTTAATTTTAGCTAAATAAATTGTGGCCATTATAAAACTGCATGGTGCTGCCCACTTGGTTTAAATAAATGGTTTGACTGTAACAAACTGGGGATGAATTAAAAGATAGTCTCACCTCCCTTTAAAGTAATTTCTGGTTTGTTACAAATGCTAGTCCAAGATACAATGACAAATGCGTCTGAAAAACACCTGAATAGTTTAAAACAAGGCCAGAGCTTGTATTTACAGGCTCGCCCACTGTGTGTTTTGTTGACCCTGAACAGACAAGTGACAGGAAACCCTATTTTTACGGATTAAAAAAAAAAACTGTGTTTCCAGCTCCTCCATGACAATTTGCGTTGTTTCTCTGTTTAATCACAGCACACAATATCTTTGGATTTTTGGACTGTTGTTCAAACAAAATTGAATTTATTTGAATCTAGGTTGTGACGTTGGGTAAATAACTCAATGTCAGGACAACATCTAATGCCAACATCAAATTGATGTAGAATAGATGACGATGATATTTTGTTGGTTTTAGACTGTGCTGTTGAGTAACCCAAATCCAGTGTCTTACAAACGCCTCATGCTAACATCATCTTGATGTAGAATAATGACATTTCGTCATACGGTATGGAGAACAAAACCCAACCCCTGCAAAACGTCATAATGTTAACATCCACATAGCATGACATTTCTGTCTTTTTTGAACATTTAAAATATCATCAACCTGATTTTCATTTCAACCAAAATTTTACATCTGTCCAATGAAACAGTTCAGTATCTTTCTAGTCTCGCTCACCAGACCTTTCTCAAGAAAAGAAAGGTCTGGCTGGGCCGACTCTCACTTTAAGATTGAAGGAAAAAACGCCCCGGCTGCTTGTATTTCTTTCAACCAATCACAATCGTTCTGGGCGGTGCCACAGCAACGGTGCGCTTGCAAAAATATTGCCGGGGGGAAACAGGTTTTGGTGTAACACGCCCACAAAAATATCACCTACAGGACGCGAACCATGGCAGAAAAATGGCTACATCCCCGCAAGACCAAACACCGCAAAAGTTAGTAAAGGACGTGTTGAAAATGGTTGAAAACTGCTACACAACCGGAGGTGGTAGGGCGGGACTTCAGCGGGTGGCTCGTTCCGCCCACTGAGAGGCTGATCTATGCAGCGAACTTCCGCCCACTCAGACTAGCATCTTTCTGACAGCATACTGACATCTGGTGGCAATTGGGTAAAGAAAGTACCTTAGCTCATGGAAATTGAAATGTTCATTTTTCACATTTTTTTTTGACATTTCACAGGCTTAACTATAAGTGAATTCATCTAAAAAAGAATCTACAGATAAATCAAGAATGACAATATTATTTACAGCCCGTAACACACTGCCTGCTTAGACAGGTTGTTTCAATCACTATGTTTGCAGGTAAGAATAGACTAGCATACAAAAACACTTTTCTAACCTTTAGGCCTACTGCCCCTAGACTGTTGTAGCAATGTTGCTGTGCTTCAAGAGTACAACACTATGATTACCTAAATGATGGCCATAACTACAAATGTTGTGGTGTAAAGATTGAGAAAGACCACATAGGATGGGTGGGTCAAACAAACTCTGGACTTTCACCCAGGAGGCCGCTGTTTGTGTCATGTGTGAAATCAAAAGTCAACCGAGTTATTCTACTAACAGCGTGCTATGGTATGCTAGCATACATGCTGGAATATGTCACGTGACATTAAGTTATGTTAGTAACAAATGTACTTATTTTGAGCCAAACCATTATGTTTTGTTCTTAATCTAACCACATGCTTTTGCTGCCTAAACCTAATGAAGTAAATCTAACAACAAAGTAAACACCATTGGAGTTTATTTTGAAAAGAAACTGTATGCATTTAAGGATAGAAACTGAAAATGGACAGTTTATTTTAAAAAGATACTGCATTTAATAAGTGTTAGTTGACATGGTGTCCCTGTGTGTCCAAAACTGACTCTGAAGGGGTACCCAGAGCAACATAATTTGACATCTAGGGCCACTGACCAAGTGTCAGCATTTGACAAGTTGGGAGTAAGAATTTGTGGAGTTGCCAATGGTCAATGGTGCAGCACTATGATTGCAATTGGAAGCCTCCAACAATGAGTGTGTTCAAGCTTCACTTCCCTGCTGCTGTTTACTCCCACAGTCCACTGCTGTCAATAACAACGTGTCCATGGGTGACTTGACTGTTTCAATAACAGATAAAACTACCATACATCATATGTATGAACTGGCACTGCTGCCTGCTTCCTCGAAGCCAATTTCACAACACACACACACACACACACACACACCAGTGACCTTCAGGATGTAACTGCACAGTCAGCGTCCAAGTCCAACCTCTGTCTGTATTATATCTAACAAACTGGTGAATAAGTGTCTCCATACATGCATACATGCTGCAAGATGCTGTTCTCTGATGCATATCGATCCGAAAAAATGAGGTGATCACAAGTGAGGCTGGCGCAGCTAATTAGCTGAGATCGATTATCAGACTAAGTAGAGATAAATCACCTCCTGAGGCCAGAGGTGTGACAGTACACTATGCAGAATTTCTGGAACAACGTGATCAGATATTGTGCTATGTGTTTATGCCGCATATGAATGAATGATCGCATGGTGGAAGACTGGTTATGAACACAGCCTAGCAGTCAGGAATCAAGAGTTTCCTGATTTCCAAAGCTTTAACAGATACCGACCTGTTTCATCATACAATACTGTCCAAACACAACACGCAGCTGGTTGCAAAATCTTCTAATGGACCCCGCTCCCATTCTAACAGCCTGTGTTGCGGTTTGATGTGCCTCTGTGAGAGTGGTTGATGTTTAAAATTGCACTAATCAATATTTGTATATGAACAATGGATCACATGACTATGTGTAATATGTAATGTAAAATGACTTCTTCAGAATGATGAACTCACATAAAATCATCATCAACTCTGTAGTTCCCATCATGAGCTTTTTATCATCTTTCACCTCATAGTTTTGGTGTTCCGGACCTTTAACTCCACTCTCATCAAACCTGTTTCCAGCAGCAGCTGTTTGAGCAAAAGCCCATATAAACCCACAGTACACTATCTGCTCAGCACCAAACAGCAGACAGACACAGTTACAGACTAGCTGGTGAACATAGTGGAGCACTTGGCAGCTAGAGATATATTTTAAGAGTGTAGATTCATCTGGTTCAACACAAATAAATGCTTATGTTGCTCTGTGCCTGGGGAATGTATAAATACACAATTGCTTGCCAACATGTTTGCTATGACTAGTTTACAAGGTAACAATATGTCAGTGTTGTGTCATGCTCAGCCTGCCTGCCCTAACGTGGCAAGAAAAATCAGTTAAGCTCCTTTAAACAAGCGTGATGATGAGCAGGGCCCTAAGGTGAGCTAAAAGTCGTTACTGACTCCAGACTAACGAATGCAACCGTTCTCATCCCCAGGTCGTCAAATGCCAACATTTTGTCATGCCTCTCAATGTCTCTGAGTCTGTTTATACCTGGTATTAACATTGTGTGATCTGATCACAAGTAGGGTTGGGTCGGTTCTCGGTAATACCAATTCGGTCCGGTACTCCGTCTTGGACCGGGTTTTATTTTTTGAGATCGACCGGACCGGAGCGGACGCCGCGGAGGTCCACCCGGTAAAAGTGGACATCCGCAAGCCCTGTGCGCGCAAAGCACGACCGCGCGGACTTCGCTCCACGCACCAGTGTCACACAAAAGACTGTTCGGCATGTATTTTTCACATCGCGGGGATTTTTCACGGACATTTTTACACGTAGTCCACTCCGCTTATAGTAAGCCCGAGTCTGTGAGCACCTGTGTCTGCCTCTTCACCAAGCGCACAGCAAGCAGGAGAGAGAGGGGGGTGGGGCTGGGACTGAGCTAGGAGGTGCGAGTGCGCATGCGCCTCTACCGTAGCCTGGAGTTTGTTTAATAGTGACGGGGAGTCGATAATGGCGGACAATTTAGTCTCGACGAAATCAAGGAATGCGCCACTATGGCAACACTTTGGCTTTGAGCCAGACGAAGGAGGCAACCCTTGTTTGCACTGATTGAGTAAGCTGCAAAATTTATTTGTAAGGAATAAAAAAAACAACTTGTTACTGTCACTCTGTTGTCCTAAGGTCGTTTTTTATTTTAAATGAGTCAATTGCGCCCCCAAGTGGCGAAATCTGGTATTACCGACTTGATGCGTTTTTTTACAAAAACCGGACCGTTTTTTTTTTCTCATACCGACCCAACCCTAATCACAAGTGGACAGCTCTATGTCTGTCTGTTCATGTCTGGCATTAGAATGCATCTCCGCATGTGTCGCTGACTTTCCTGCTGTATAAACATGTGAATCATTTCCATTTGCAAAGACCAAATGTGTTGTGTTTTTTATAAGCGGCAGGTTTGCAGTGCTATATGCACACTCGAAGCCTTTATTATTTAGGATTAGTAAAATTTAATTTAATTGTAGAGCTGGCAGTGTGAAAACCAATGTGGCCTAGGCGTTGGTGTTCACAAAAGAATGTGGCCATATGTGGCCCAGACCACCTCTTAATGTGGTTTGAGTGACTGAATCACAGTGCATCTTGTGATCGTTTACGCTTGTATGTAGAGCTGTCCACTTGTGATCGGATCATATGAGAAGCATGTTAATACCAGCTATAAACAGGTTCACAGTGATTCAAAGGACACCCTTTAACATCTCTAGGTTCACAGTGATTCAAAGGACACCCTTTAGCGCCTCTAGGTTCACAGTGATTCAAAGCACACCCTTTAGCATCTCCAGATTTATAGGGATTCAAAGCACACCCTTTAGCATTCAAAGCACACCCTTTAGCATCTCCAGATTTATAGGGATTCAAAGCACACCCTTTAGCATCTCTAGATTTATAGGGATTCAAAGGACACCCTTTAGCGTCTCTAGGTTCATAGTGATTCAAAGGACACCCTTTAGCATCTCTAGGTTCATAGTGATTCAAAGCACACCCTTTAGCATCTCTAGATTTATAGGGATTCAAATGACACCCTTTAGCGTCTCTAGGTTCATAGTGATTCAAAGGACACCCTTTAGCAATTCTAGGTTCATGGTGATTCAAAGGACACCCTTTAGCATCTCTAGGTTTATAGTGATTCAAAGGACACCCTTTAGCATCTCTAGGTTCATAGTGATTCAAAGGACACCCTTTAGCGTCTCTAGGTTCATAGTGATTCAAAGGACACCCTTTAGCGTCTCTAGGTTCATAGTGAGTCAAAGGACACCCTTTAGCATCTCTAGGTTCATAGTGATTCAAAGGACACCCTTTAGCATCTCTAGGTTCATAGAGATTCAAAGGACACCCTCTAGCGTCTCTAGGTTCATAGTGAGTCAAAGGACACCCTTTAGCATCTCTAGGTTCATAGTGATTCAAAGGACACCCTTTAGCATCTCTAGGTTCATAGAGATTCAAAGGACACCTTTTAGCATCTCTAGGTTCATAGTCATTGAAAGGACACCCTTTAGCATCTTCATGTGACGCACAGCTGAAATACATTGTAACATGTGGTTCATGTTGTGAAATGGTCGCAGTTAGATTTTTAGCAACAAAACTACTTGGTAAGGTTTAGAAAAAAGATGTTTTGGGTTAAAAAAAAAGTGCATTTGTTACATAACAATAACAAGGTGTAACAGTGATGACCGTACAGTAATTACGTAATGTCACATTTAAAAAATATTGATCTTTGGTTTACACAGTGACAGGACACAAACTGTGGTCTCCTGGATGAAAGTCTTGTTTAGTTTGACCCACCCACCCTATGCACACTTTTTGCTTTTTGTACGTCAGTTGCTCTGAGTTCCAAGTATTGTCGCAGATGGGTTTACATTGAAGTTAGTCTAAACCAGTGATTCCCAACTGGTGGGTTGCTGTCCAAAAGTGGGTTGCAGGCACATTCTGAATGGACCACAAGTGACTTGCAAAAGTTTGTAAAAAAAAAAAAACACATTTTCTTTTTAAGTACAGTAAATTTCTGGCACAGAGCTCTTACTTTGAAGTGATGTTTTCAGCTGTAGAGTGAGTGACTAATTGACACCTACTTGACAGAGACAGCAAACTAGCTTGATGACATGGCCAAATGCAAGTATGATGCTGAATGTAAACTGTGTGGACCTTGAGCTTTTGACTAAGGAGAAATCTCAACCCTGTTGCTGGACCAATTGGGAACCCCTGGTTTAAAGCCTGGTGTGTCTCATGCTAAAGGGTGCCTTTGGCTTCCATATCACATGCTGAGGGGACATGACAAAGCATCAGTCTTTGAATACCTGTTAATGAGAACAGGCTGACTACTCATGCTATTTTATTTTGCTTTTAGTTCCCTAAACCAATTACCACTGTGCTGAAAAGCAACCAAGCTAGTGGCCCCAGGTTTGCTATGTATCAGTTAGTTTGTGACACTTCGACTAAACTAATATATTTTAGAATATGCACCATATAGGTGCACCATAAAGTCAAACAATTAAGATTATAAAGCTAGATTTAACACATAGGCCCTCTTCATGACATGACCTAGAGTCAGTGTCTGATGAACTTTCATGTTCCTGTCAAAGTTATAGTTAGCTTTTATTTATTTTTCTATTTATTTTTTACTTAAAGTCACTTAACAACTTACTATTCGACAAATCATTTCAGCAATAAAACACATCAAACCACAACTTCGCCCCTAATCATGCTGAGGTGACCCCCTATGTAGGCAATGTTATTAGAGTATGGGTAAGGAATCCAGACTTGTAAAATCTGAAAAGCCAGTTGCCTTTCAGTTGTGCCATGACAAGAAAAAAACAAGACAAATGCTTTTTCTAATTGAAGAAGACCCACTGTGAAGTCACTGACTGAGTGTAATAAAAATGCATGAACTTCATAAAGGCCTACATTCAAGCCCTAAGAGTATTCTGAATATACAGAGTTCAAATATTTAACTTTTTTTTACTCTCAAATGGTTTTTAACTTTTGGCAAAATGAAGCAAATTCAAAACATAATGGTAACCACATTGAGCTGATAGTTGCCACTGAAATGAGGACACAGCAGAAAGACAAATCCCTTATCTCACTAATTAATGAAAATATAATGATGTTACAAATGTTTTATTTTCAAAGAAATGTGTGGACAAGGAACCCTGTAAATATAAAAAAAAATAGAATTTTGGGTAAATGCACTCCTTGTAAATTTTACAAAACTGTGCCTTTCATGTTTGGGTTGAACTTTAAAACTTTGGATTAACTGTGAGCAGGCACCTGTATCTGTTCAGAGATCAAACTATTGCCATTACTGTTCAAGTAGTTTGTTGTAAGTAATACCAGGCTCACACTACACAATATCAGCCTGATTATAGCCTGACACGGTGTCAGCTTGGACATGAAAGAGAATGTAGTGTGTCATAGTTAACGACAACCGACGCCACGTCTGGGACGCCTCACGACATCCCGACAGAAAGTCTAGCATGTTTGATTTTCTTTATGTTGTTCACGACTTCTCCCATCACAGCCGCCACTTTGACCAGTAGGAACACTGTGCAATCTGCTGCCGCGGACAACTGTATGACAACAACAGCCCAGCCTTTTTAACATTTCCCTAGGGATGTCACCACAACAGAGTGTAAAACAGCAGAGGCACTTCAGCAACCCAGTGAGTGCTGCTATTAGTATCAGGCTCGTAAAGAATGTTATTTCTTCATAATGGAGAATATGTCATAAAATTAAAAAATAGCAAGGGGTTCTGACTGACCACAACTGCAGAGGGTACCAACTTCACTTGAAACAGACTACATTAGGTACGGGCCTTTATTTTTCATTCCCTCTGAATTGTTCTATTTTACTTTTAATCCTTTCCTGTTTACCCTGGTAAAGTTAATGCATCATACCATCATTTCTAACTCAACACTTCCTGTATCCGTTTAAAACTAAAAGCCAATTATAATTTCAGTTGAGAGAATCCCTTCATTTTCTAAAAAGGCTTTTATAAGGCCCGTTTCCACTGAAGAAGTTCCTGGTACTATCTGGGGAGCAGGAACTACTACAGGAACGTCCTCTCGCTCGGCCCTCTCAACCACTGTGTCTCCACTGAGAGAGCGGAGTAGGAGGAAGGTTCCTGTACAGTTACCGGGCTCTGGATGTGACGTAATTGTTGCGCGACCATTTTGACCGGGGCGACGTAGGGGCGTAGGGACGCCGTTAGCTGTTAGCCCTTAGCGGTGTCTGTAATACTCATTAACTCAATAAACGGTCCGTGAATTTTTTTTTTCCAGCAGATGTCTTAGTTACAACATGATTGAGCTAACTGGAGTAGTTTCATGTCGTATCCGACAAGGGGAGGCTTTTAACAGATGGCATCCTGATGTTAGCTTTGCTGCTGCTGTTAGCTGTCCCTGTCAGCTGCAGCCTGATGCTTTCTAGACATCGTGATTTCCCAAAACTGAATAAATACCACACATAGCAACACAAAACTGCTTTGCTAGCTCAATCATGTTGTAACTAAGATATCCGCTGGAAAAAATATTTTTTCACGGACCGTTTAATGAGTTACTGAAGCTATGAACGAGCTAACCCTCGTCTGCTGAGTTTTAAAAATGCCGGCTATTTTGCCGCTTTCTGTTGACGTCACATCCCGTCTTGAGTATATCCAATCAGCACCAAATAATCCCCAAGCCCCAGCCAGGAGTTTTTCGGGGCCTTTCTGAGTACCTACTCCGAAGCAGGGACTTGTTTAGCCCCTGTAAAAGTTCCGGAACTCTGAACAGACACAGTGACTAAAATAATAGTAATGCTGATAAAATAGTACAAAAACAACCCAATGGCATCATGCACATCATGAAAGACACGCAGGTATGATTGGTTGCTGACCAATGTGTAGTCTGTCATGTCGGTCAGCCAGGTCACGGCACGATTGTATGACTCTGCAGTCACCTAGTCTGACACAGTGATCTTCGGAACAGACAAAAATGTTGCGTAGTCTGAACCTGGCATAAATAGTAATGGAGAGTTATCTTGTGTTGATATGTAAAGCCCCGTTTCCACCAAACACTTTTGGTATGGTACCTTTGGAACCAAAAGTACCCAATAGACGTGGTTCCTAGACCCTAGTGTTTCCACTGCAAACCATACTCTTAAATGTGGGCGGGGTTGCTGTCGCTCACTGCTCCGTCCAGCAGTCACTGTATTTCTAATCACCAGAGACACAGAGGGAAGTCTGCACATGGGATATTTGAAAATAGGGGTTTGTGCATTTAGTCCTTCTCAGGCAAGCTCAGGGGTTTAGTGTTGCTGTAGCCCGACACTAAGCGACCCATTTGTTTCTCCAAGTGAGGATTAGAATATATGCAGTTCACCAGGCCAAAATTAATATGTATAAATGCTTAAAGATCCACTCATTACTAAAAGTGTATGTCATGTAAAAACTTAAGTAATGATCAAAGTTGTCATATGGAATATTTAAGGTGTGTCGATTGATTCACGTCGTCACCTCCGGCATTGAGTAACATTACAAGTTAACCTTCCACCTTAACATCTTTTCATCTTATAATTAAAGTCTACTAATAAAACTCTCCATGGTATGAACAGTGGTTGCATAAGCTTCAAAACCAGCCACAACTCAGCCCTGAGCAGAGTGACCATCCACTACTGATCAATCAACAGATTGCAGTGTTCACAGCTCCACCTTTTAGTACCAGATCTGTGTGCTAGGTACAGCAACAGAAGGGGTACCAAATGGTTACATCAGTACCATCCACAACTTTTTGCATTGGAAAAGTGCACTGAACTGAACTGAACCGAACTGAACTGCTCGGTGGAAAGGGAGCTGAAGTGTTCCAACTGACCCCACCCTCCCCTACAGGTTAATTTGAGGCTAAGTAGACTAATAAAACATGAAAAAATAACAGAGTAACTACAACAATGTGGTTTTCTGTAGACCAGCTATTTTCCTCACGGGAATGAACTCCCATAGAAGCAGCCTATTATTTTGAAAAGTCATGTTATGAGCTGGGCCTGCCTTTGTGTTGTTCAGCAGGTGTAACTACAGGTAGCTACAGCCCACTGAGTGGGATAAGGCCTGCAGCACACACAGCCGTGGGTCAGCAATAGGCTACCAACTGATGCACATGTATTATGAACACATCACAAATTATTTCCCTTTAACTTACTTGTGAAGTGACAACATGTCCTGCCCTGGAACAGTGCAAATGTAGTAGGCTACTTCTAGGTCCTAACTAACAATGTTTTACTTCTCCGTGTAACGAGTCATACCGCTGCCGTGCCCACCTCCTGCAGCTGCTCCAGCTCCAGCCTCAACGTCTCCTGCTCGGCCTCCAGGTCGGCATACTGCTGTTTCAGGCTCTGGTTCTCCTCCAGAACCACCAGCCCGCACTCCGCCGCCCGGATCTTCTCGCGGTTGGCCTCCGCCAGCTCCCGGGTCAGGCGCTCCACCTCGGCCCGGCACTGTTCCACCGTGTCTCCGCATCCTGCTCCACCGGCAGCCATCGCTCCCCTGTCCCTCCCTCTGCCCTCTCCTCCCTGCGTCGGCTGAGCAGAGAGCCCCGCCGGAGGGAGAAACAGCTGAGGTAGACAACAAACCCCCACCGCCTCCCCTCAGAGGAAATCACAGCGCTGCTTCAAATCTCATCCAAAAAATAAATAAATATTAGCATTAAATAAACATCCGTAAATGTCCTAAAAGCGTTGACATCATCACCAGAGAAAGTCATCTTCTGCCATGCGATGCTCTAAATGATGCAGCTCTTCATCTCCAACTGGCCGCATCCTTCTCCCCTCCCTCTGCTCTGTTTTTCTGCTTATTCACCGGCATCAGGACGCCATCTCTGCCCGCAGCCGTGAGGCAAGGCACACTCCCCGCTCTCCGTCATCCTGCTGCAGGCTCACAGGGTTTGGATCCTCAGTGAGAGGATACGGCTCTGCCTCACATAATGAAACATACAGTATCAGGAGCATGGTGTATGCGCCCTCTGGAGATCAGACTGATCATCATAGACAAGTGTTCTACGCAACATTTTATTTTTGTATTACTATTATAAAATACGTCAACATTTTTCTTTAGGTTTTTTTTATATGTTTGAATGTTTAATTCACTGATAATAAACTTGAAATGTCCATTCAGGTTATGTAAACAGTAGGTTGATCACAGGTTGTAAATAACTCCAGCATTTCCTCCCCTTTTTGCAGGATTGTGAAAAATTATCACTTTTGTTAAAAAAAATAAATAAATAAGAGCATCTATGCTGTCCCCAGCCCCTATACTGAGCTGTCTCATACCTGTCTCCTTCTACTTTACCAGTCTTCTCCCATCTCTCTCAGGGATGTAATAATGTTTCCCACACTCGCTCTTCCAAGTGCCCCTTTGACATTGTTCCTCCCAGATTACTTAAAGAAGCCATTAGCGTTATTGAAACATCCTTGCTCGTTATAATGGACCGATCACTCTCGTCATGCCATGTTCCTGATCCCTTTAAAATGGCAGCAGTTTCACCCCTTCTAAAGGCATCACACCCATTTCCTAGCACACCAACAAACTATAGACGTATTTCTAAGCTTATGGGGGCAAACAAGGGGCAATGATGCGAGACACACCTCACCAACAAAGGTGACAGAGGCTCATGACAGCCAGCTGTTGGCTTGGCTTGAGTGTCAGGGCTTTTATATTTGTCTGCAGTCTTTGACAGAATTGATAATGCTATTCTGATTGATCAGGAAAATGGGTTAGGATATCTGGTATAGCACTTCACTGGACAAGGTATCCATCCACCTGTGCTCCTTTAACCCATGGGGTGCCACAGGGGTCAATTCTAGGACCCATTTTCATTTTATATGCTGCCCTTAGGGTGCGTAATTCGTCAGTTTGGTTGTGTGTATGCGTGCGTGTGTGTGTGTGTGCGTGTGTGTGTGTTTGTGTGTTTTCTGGTCTGGAGATATATGATAAACAATAGAAGTTCCTATGCATTGAAATCAGTATAATTTTATATTAGCACAAAAAGAGAACATAGACGCAAATAAGTCTGATGGCTGACTAGGGATGTTTATTCTTAATAATAAAATATTTAAATATTATTCCTGGGACATGGGGGCTATTAGTGCATGCAAGTTGCCTACATCTGTATAAGTGTAACCGCATTCTACTCAATAATATGTTGCCTTTATATTGTGTGATCACATTAATATAATACTTTCTAGTTGCATTAATATTTACATGTAAATGTACATTATACTTAAAAAATTATATCATCACTGTATACGTTTGGCAAAATATACTGTATCCCGAAAAATCCTTTAGATAAATAGAAAATAAGGAAACATTCCATATGTACCCTGCATTCAGACAGAGAAAAAGACAGGTTTGTCTTTTGCCACATATAATATTTATAATATTTCTGCATCAATCCTAGGACACTGGTATTAATGGATGTGTGTTTGTTACCAATGTTTAGTTAGACATTACCTTTTTGTCCTTGATGATATCTTAATCTACTATCACATACAGTAGTAGGTTAAAAACCTTTATATCCATGCAGAACAATGCATTTCACTGTAATAGCCTATTTTATTTTATTCTTCAAAACAATATTCTAGAACAGGATTACTGTGTAATCCTAGCCTGACAAAAATATGAACACTTAATGTGTGTGATTGACCAGAATGTGAAGAACAGGTGCTCGATTCCTGCAGGGGGCAGCAGTACGCCGGAGACGCGTGAATGCTACCATGCAACACAAGAAGAAGATGTTGTCGCGCCTTCAAAGTAAAAGTAAGAAAAGTTTAATTTAAAAAAAGGTGAATTGATATCGCTTTACATTTTTACCGTTAAAGCTCATATCATAAGGATAAATTACATCACTGTGTGAAAAAAGTAGAACACCTGGAATTTTGGGGAAAAGAACTAAAGAAAAATACTGTACACTATTCACTATATATATCACTAACAAGCTGCAAAGTGCTAAGACATGTCTGATAATATGCATTACATTATATAACAAAATAACTAAATCAGACAAAATATAGGCAATAAAAATATATGAGCTAGTTGCGAATCATACCAAAACAACAGCCAAAAGCATAACTGTCTCTGGCCTGTTTGACTTATTTGACTGATAAAGTCAGTAATTTAAAGTTATAAAACAGTAACAGCGTTTTGGGGGGAAAGACACAGACTTTAAAAATGTATATTTTGAAATAAAAACAGATGAAACTGGGGGAAAAGACCCACAAATTGTGGAAAGAATCTAGCTTAAATAATATTTTATTATGAAGAATGAATAATTTAAAAAAAAAACGGTGGTATTATTATTATTATTATTATTATTATTATTATTATTATTATTACTATTATTATTATTGTTTTATCCTATTCAATTATTCATTCATTCATTCATTTATAATTTAACTGTGATTTTTCAGTCGAACAGTAGTCATTTGACTATGAGACACTTTTATTGTGAAAAATATAACACCGGAAGTGTTATCTTTGTTGTGGCTGACGGAATACCGGCTATATCATCTCGGCGGTAGTTGCGCCGCGTTGCACGTTGCTAGATAGTTGCAATGTTGTAGCTATTAGCACGACAGCCATTCCTTCGCTGGGAGGGAGACCCCACGTTTAGTTCGACCAACCTTCCGACTAATTCTCACTCTTTATAGCCCAACCAGTGGCCAACTGCTGGCCAACGGAAATAAATCATCAAAGTAACGTTACTAGCTAGCTAACTTGTTTTGTCATTCTCTTAGCCCGCTAGCCTACCCCATTAGCTACCTAGCTAGCTGCCCGCTAGCGTTGAACCGTCTCCTCCCTCAGTGCGAACAGTCTCCTGCCCGGCTGGAGGACCATGGCGATGAGACAGACTCCGCTCACCTGCTCCGGTCACACCCGGCCTGTGGTGGACCTGGCCTTCAGTGGAATCACTCCCTATGGCTACTTCCTCATCAGCGCCTGCAAGGGTGAGACTAACAGACAGCCTTCAGATAAGTTTTATTTAAGGGGTCGTAAAAGGTCCTAACGTTAAACGCCAGACACTGGAAGTGGTTCCAAGACATAACTTAGTTTAATACAACATGATGGCAACTTCACTCTCCATTATGGGGCATACAGTCAGAAATCAATCACTGTCACACGTCACGCTTTTGTAGGGCTGAGTGACGTGGAGAAACGCAAATGTCACGATTTATTGTAATGAAGCTTTTAAAATCATGAAAAGACAATTTTTATGATATTACGATATCCAGAATCTAAAACATTTTTTAGTGTCTATTAGCGTGTTAATGGTATGAGATTTTCAGGTACAATAACTGTCTCGGAAACCATCGCCATGGCAACGTATCATGGTATTACAAAATTATTATTATCAGTCCAAATCACTCAAAGGAATGAAGATGATAGGGTTGTTATTGGTTGGATAACGATTTTTTATTATAATTGAAACCATTTTCTAATTAAGTGCTAAGAAGTCTCCCATTTGAAAATAAGTTAAATAAAGGTGAGATTCTCCGTCTAGTTGCCTTACATTCAATATCATAGATGTGCACAGTATGTTAACTGTCAACTTTCATATCTTGGTATACCTTGAAACCGGTATATTGCTGCAACCGCACTAGTCTCAAATGTTACCGATATAATACCGATGTATTGCCCAGTTGTAATGGAGGAAATCAAGTACCACTATATTTTTGACCAAATATCTTGATATTGATATTGCAGCGATATTGTAGGGTTGACTGTTGGTGCTTTCACAAAATATTTACACAATGAGATTTTCACAAATAACCACCAGTAATGTGGAGTCAATGACCAAGTGAGTAAAGACTAGTGTTGTCATGATACCAAAATCTTTGTTTCGGTACCAATACCAATATGAATTTCGATACTTTTCGATACTCTTCGGTACTTTTCCTAAGGAAAAGTCCTTTTGGATACAAACCTTTAGAACAATAAATAGTAGGGGTGTAACGGTACCAAAAAAATCATGGTTCGGTAAGTACCTCGGTACGGACGTCACGGTTTGGTAACTCAAATGTTCCACCAAGTTTGTGTTGTCTCGTGTTGTCTCCCTTTGCGAGGCAGACTTTCTCTTGTCTTTTTTCACGTGCGCCAGCTGCGAATGTTGATACAGGTGTTGTCATACACACCACTTGTGCAATCTGTGCTCCAATAGGAACAAGAAAGGCGTTTGTGTGCATAAATGAGTAAAATAAATTAACTAAATTAATGAATTGAATCAATTTCAAAGTACCGGTATTTTCCAAATGCAGTATAGTACCGTTTGGAATACTCTAGTACCGCGGTACTATTTTAGTACCAGTATACCGTGCAACACTAGTAAAGACAAATACTGGAGCAGCTAGAGCAGTCTGGTAAGTAAAGTAAATTACATCTCTTTATTGAAATGCAGCCTTTAACACCGGGAAAAGAAAACACTTTTATTAGTAAAAGTACCCCCATACTTTTTTGATATCCAAGATTTTATCTAGTCGCTTATCAGGATATGGACATAATATTGATGTACTGCCCAGACCTAGTGTTAACCTATATGAGAGAGTGAATGTGGTTTGATTAACCAGAATGACCAGTCATTCAGGAGACATATGACCCACAATGAATGACCACCCCACCCAAAGACACAGGTATCTTCTTCAAAAATATACATATCATTACAATTCTCCGATCTTCGGAAAGTTAACAAATAAGGTCATCCACTATTTTTCCCAAAATCTTAATCTGCAAAAAACATGGAAACTTTCAACAATTTTATAGGCACTTCTTTACATCTAAAGTTTTCCTGTTGTGCCCACTATCAGTTGACTTAAGTTTTCCCATTTGTTTACCGTCACATGACTGAAAAACCGAACATCTTAATGAAATAATATAATCAGAAAGCCCAAGTTAGAAAAAAACGTGTAATCCAAAGTCATATGGAACTGTGGGATCTTTGCTTTGTATTTTGACGCCACTGGTCAGGGGCTGATGATGCCATATCTCGGAATCCATCTGCTATCAGTTTGACATGATGTGAATTCCTTGTTTTCTAGGGTAAGCTCGACCTGCCTTACTCCGCCGCTGATTAGCTTACCCTGATTTTCTACCAAAACCTAACCAGTCTCACTCCTCATGCCTAAGCCGAACCAGCCTCGACAAATCATTTCTGGAAAGAGACATTGCTGTTGAGTGTTTCAGATATTTTTTTGTTTGTTTGTTTTTTTTGTGCTTTGAGCACCATAAGCTGAGTGCCTTCTAGTTCCATTATACTGGAGAGAGGGCAGACATCTCTACTAGGGCTGTCAAAATTGCTCAAAAATGACGTTCGAATATTCCTTCTAAAAATAACTCATAGGTTCAATTTTTTTTTTTCACATTATGTCCACAAGAGGGCAAACAAATACAAGGAAACATACCTGTATATGTATTAATACAAGGAAACATAACTACTTGTAGGTATTTTTATTTCAACGTAAACGTCTTTGAAAACATTTACATACCTTCACATTAAAACACATAAAACAATTATCTATAACATTATGTTACAAACGACCTAATCTCTACAGCTGATAACTCCAACCTTCAACAACTCATACCAAAACAGTCTAGACTGATAAATAGCACTACAAGGTGGAGTAAAATATGTATTTGGTTTTGGGGTGAACTGTTCCTGTTGCTGACCCACCCACTATATCTTAACAGGTTTGTTCCGCTCTTACTTAAACCCCTAATTTAAAATTTGTTCTCAGAAGTGTTTGGCTTCCTTGAAGTCACCATTACAGTGCTAAATCACATGTTACAGTATCAAAGTGAGCCAGTCTGTGGCTTGTTAACAGACACCTGTTGACTGCACTACCTACAAGTTTTTCCACAGCTGTCATGTGCTGGTACATCATCCTAAGATGCATAGTAAATCTTTGTATACTCTCTGCTTTCCTTTTATCAGATGGCAAGCCCATGTTGCGCCAGGGAGACACAGGGGACTGGATAGGAACGTTTCTGGGTCACAAAGGCGCTGTCTGGGGAGCCACTCTGAACACAGACGCCACCAAGGCAGCCACCGCCGCAGCTGACTTCACAGCGTGAGTAGGGAGTCCTGTTCGGTATGAGGCCTACAGACACCGGCGTAGCTGTGTGTCAGGGAACAAGATGTCTAAAATAATCTTGTCATCTCTGAAACATCTCTCTCTTACTGTTTATCCATTCATGTAATGAGAGATTTTTTGAGCTGTAAGGATAAGAGTTACTCTAAAGCCTTGGTTTAAATGTGAAGTGGTCAACAATCTGTTTACCCAAACCCCTCCAGAAACTGTAGTTTGAAGGATATTTGATGATGCTGTGGTCCTTCTAGTCATGCAGATTATACATAAGTGTATTTGAACAATTGATATTTATACTGTAGATTGCAGCAAAGCAATAAAGCTGAGTTTTACAAAAGGAAGCATGTGTCCTGAGTCTCCAGGGGGCCGTATCACAGAGCTAGATTAGTGGGTTAGCCAACTCTTCTTGGGTTTGACTTTTTAGCATCACAGTTGGTTCACTTTTAATTAGAGTGTATCACCATGGTAACCTGTGCTGTACAGATGCTCTGGAGGAGATTAACTTCAGAGCATCAAAACACTTAAACAGCCCTTGTAGTGACAAATCAGCTCCTTGGGAAAGTGGAGTGATCTTTTCTGTAAAATCCTGACATGGATAACCCGATACCCTCCTATCTCTGTTTTATTTATCTGTATCTTCTTTAGTTGTGTTTTTAAATCACTGAACCAGTCCTGCTTTCAAAACCATTATCTGCAATATTAATACTGAAGCTCCATGAACTGTTATCAATGAAAAGATGTCCTCTGTGCTTTTCAGAAAGGTGTGGGATGCAGTGAGTGGAGACGAAGTCCTAACACTGGCACACAAACACATCGTCAAGACTGTCACCTTTACTCAGGTCAGTGTAACATCACTCAAGATAATATGTTAATCAATCTGATAATTTTTGAACATATCCTGTATGATTATGGTGTATCACTTCTTACTATGCTCTGCCTCTCCTCTCAGGACAGCAACTACCTGCTGACTGGAGGAAATGACAAGCTGCTGCGCATCTATGATCTCAGCAACCCTGAAGCAGGTAAGCACACATGCCTCACTTTTGGAGGTCTTCATCATTTGCTGTTTATTTTGCTCTGGTTGGTGCAACACTGCTCTGTAATATTTTCTGACAGTTATCACATTGAGAATATCTCGTACCGTTTGAACCCTGCCCCCTACAGGAGACAGATCTCATTTAAAAGATGCAAAGTTATGCCAGTCGAACCCTGACATTTGTGTTTAATTTTCTATCTTCTAATGTAGCTGATGATTGCCTTTCTGTGTCCTCTAGCCCCTCAGGAGATTGCAGGTCACACCTCAGCCATAAAAAAAGCCTTGTGGTGTAACAACGACAAGCTGATCCTCTCTGCTGCCGATGACAAAACCATACGGTCAGTGAAGTAGCTTCTCATATGGGCTGAATGATTCATCAAATTCAAACCTTTGTATGCTGATGTAAAAGAAATGTTCAGATTGCAAAAGCTGGGATTTTTTTTACATGGTGTCTGAAGGTCCTTAAAATGTCTTAAATTGAGGTTTATTATTATTATTAGGCCTTAAACATCATTAAATAGTGAATTTCTGAGGTCTTAATTGCCACAAACATTTTACCTAATTTCATTTATACATTGTTCAATTTTTTTGTCAAAATAAGTTGAGCTCTTCTGCATGAAAGTTGGCATTTCTGATGTTCCAAATCTTTAAATCTACGGCTGAATCTAATACTGTCTGTTTACTTTATACTTTATACCTGTTGGCAAAATTAGATCAAACTAACTCACTCTAATAACCATATTCCTGCATAAAACCTACCTCTGCATGGTACTTCATACATACCATGTACTTAACATATCAGTCTTAATTTTGGTAAAAAAATATCTTGAAAAGGTCTTAAAAAGCATTAGATTTAAGTTTCTGATACCTGTAGACACCTTGTTTTAATGCTACATAATCTACCAGGCCAGAGGGTTGGAAACAGGTGGCCCTTGCAAAATGCCACGCACAAGCTTGGATGCCCATAGTACTGCTGTGTGAAAATGACAAGTGGCTGCATTTAAGTACAACCCATGGTAACATATTATGATGTTGTTAGAGTGGCGTAATATGTGTGTAGTGATTGTGTGACCGAGCATGAAAGTGGATGCGCTCAGAGAAGACAGGTGTTGGTGATCTGAGCAGAGAACAAATTGGCTGTAAAGTTGTCAAGTGTTATTAAATGTACAGTGCAGGTTTCTGTTTGTCCATAAATTAATGCTGCAGCTCCTCAAGACTAAGGAAAGCTTCTGTGTCTTGTCTCCCAGTTAATGGTAGGTTAATTAGAGTGGGTTAACCCTGAAGTGAGCATCAACATCTTGACCAGGGTCTAGAAGCTGGAGCAGGAGCGGTTTACAACGAAGTTTTGAGTTATCTAATTATATAATAGTGGTAGAGCTATAGACAGTGTACACTTCAGTTTGTGCAATCTGTTTTAGTACTGTTATTGAAGGTAGATCAGTAAGATTCATACATATTTTTCAATAACAATAACAGGCAGCACAGTAGTGCAGTGGTTAGCATTGTCGCCTCAGAGCATTAGGGTTCCTGGTTCTAAGCCCAGGGTGGGGTGTTCAAACCCAGGGTCGAGGAGCCCCTCGTGTGGTGTGTGCCACGGCCTCCTCCCACAGTCCAAAGACACTCAGGTTAGGTTAATTGGTGACTCGCTGTAGGTGTTGTCTGTCTCTGTGTGTTATGCCGCATTCGTTTGGCAATCCAGGCCGGTCATTACTTGTCGGATTTATATGACCATATGACACGTCTGATCTGAAAGCGTTTCATTGCAACAGTGGAAACAGAAATGCCATTGCAAAGTACTTGTATGATTTTTACAACACAAACGCTTAATTAAACAGCATATACGAGGACAAATTGAGGACAAATAACTTTGTTTACCATTCACAATGTGCGCAGCCATCTTCGTTGTGACGTCAATTCTACCGATTCGGTCTACCTGGACCTTGCCTGAGTTTGATGATGAGACCTCCGGTTAGAACGGGTGTTCTTTTGTACCTTTCCGGACCGGAAACCATATCAATCCCGGTTCCGGCTACCAATAGAATACAGCATTAGCCCCATGATAGTCTGGTGACCTGTCCAGGGTGTACCCCACTTCTCACCCAGTGTCAGCTGGGATAGGCTCCAACCTTTGTTTGAGTGTCAGTGCCCACATCTTCAAACCTCAACTCATCATCATGACTGTGTCTATACTCTGCTGCCACAGAGACAGTCATCTGTCTGACAAGTCACTTCTCTGCCAGCAAACTTTCCACAGACCTTTTTAATGTTAAAGCCTATATTTTTGTGTGTGTCTGTGTGTCCAGGCTGTGGGACAGGAGCTCCATGGAGGAGGTGAAGACGCTGTCATTTGACACATCAGTGAGCAGCATGGAGTATGTGGCTGATGGAGAGATTCTTGTGATCACATATGGAAAGACAATTGCTTTTTACAACGCTCTAAGGTACGCTCTACTCTCACCATACACATCTCAGAGACAAATAACATGTCCACACTGATGGGAATAGAATTAAATTTGACATGTCAAATGGGTTCTGTGCATAATATATTTTTGTGATTTATAAGAACATTCACAAGAACTTTTCAGTCAGCAAACAACTATTACAGCCAGGTAATGTGAGTTTAGCCAAGTGTGGCTGAATGAACAGAACGCAGATTTTACATGGGTAGTGTCTGGGCTGCTGAAAGTGACCACAGTTGTTCTTAATGACCAGCTATGTTTAAATAAACATTACCGCTGCATGGAAATACGGCTTGGGAGAATAAATGATTCGTATAAGGATCGCCATTCTTACTAATATTTACTGGAAAAAATATGCACAGCTGAACCGTGTGAGCACCTGGACAGTTCAGTGCACATACATAGAGTTATTTTGTAGTTCATCTTCAGAGAAAACAAGTGTTTGGAGACATTTTGGATGTAAGAATGTAATAATTTGCTTTGCAAGACGGGTTGAAGTATCAAGTGAATACCAGCCAACCACCACACAAACCCTGCTCTCATACAGTGTTTTGGATAATCATGGGTTTCAATCATACTCACGCTGTAACAGAGAGGCTGCTCTCCACTGCTGGAGACAGAATGTTTATCAACACAGCAGAGTGCCCAACTTTTCTTTTTCTTTTTTTTTACCCCCTTATTCCAGAACACAAAGACCACATAGACCCCTTTCCCTGCTAACACTCACTAACATTGTAATCAATCAATCAATCAATCAATCAATTTTATTTATAAGTCCAATATTACAAATCACAGATTGCCTCATAGGGCTTTACAGCATACGACATCCCTCTGTCCTTTGGACCCTCACAGCGAATGAGGAAAAACTCCCCAAAAAAACCTTTAACGGGGAAAGAAATGTCAGAAACCTCAGGAAGAGCAACTGAGGAGGGATCCCTCTTCCAGGACGGACAGACGTGCAATAGATGTCGTACAGAACAGATCAACATAATAAATTAACAGTAATCCATATGACACAATGAGAGAGAGAGAGACAGACAGAGAGACAGAGAGAGAGACATATGCAGGACAGACAGTAACGGTAATAGCTTACAACAACATTAATGAAAGTAATAATATTATAATTATAGTTCTGGTTACTGTGGTACAGTATGTTGAAAGTAAATATTAATATCTGATGGTATACATATATGACAATAGTCATATGTGTATAATAACAGTAGAAGTATGACTAATGACGGCAGCAGCAGCAGGAGGCATCTGGCAGGACCATGGCAGCAGCTCAACCACACACGTCACACCATCCAGGCACCGCTGTGATAGAAGTTAACCTGAGAGACAGTGGAGCACAAAGGCTCCGGAGAAGAGGCCGAGTTAGTGACATGCAGTAACAGGACATGAGAGAAAGAGAGAGAAAAGGTGCCCAGTGTATTATAGGGGGTCCTCCGGCAGACTAGGCCNGTACACGTGCTGCTGCATTCTGAATTAGCTGGAGAGTTTTTAAAGACTTACTAGAGCTACCTGATAATAGGGAGTTACAGTAATCCAGCCCAGAGGTAACAAAAGCGTGGACCAATTTTTCTGCATCTTTTCGGGTCAGGATAGGCCTAATTTTCGCAATATTACGTTATTTTTCAAGGGGAGAATTTTTACACATACTTCATTAACAAAATGGTGTGAAGTTTCAACAGTAACCCTTCCATTTTCATTCCTTTAAGGATCATTCACACTGATAATAATATAAATTCTGTAATACCATTGAAACAGCAATATTTTCTGAGAAGGTTATCATTCCATCGAAAATCTCATTAGGGACAGTTTTGTAATAGCTAAATTGCTATCCTAAGATAAGGTAGGGTTTGTTTGTTTTTTGTTTGTTTTGTTTTTCAATTCAGATTAAAAAAAAAAAAAAAAAAAATTTCTTGAAGAACAAAAATCCTAAATGTCATCTGAAACGGAGTAAGATATGATTTCAGACTTGAGAAGTTTCTTTAACTGCCAGTTTTGTTTTATATAACTAACTATTTGACCAATGACATAGGTCAATGTTGCAGCACACAGTAGGCTGTAATTAAAGCCTAAAATAGATTATTTATATAGTGGAGAATCATTTTCTAATCAAGACATGTAGCTTCTCCACAGTGAGAAGTCAGTATAACATTAGATTTTTTTATATGTATTCCAGCCTGGACCTGATCAAGACCGTAGAAGCCCCAGCTCCCATCAACTCAGCCTCCCTCCACCCAGAGAAGGACTTCTTTGTTGCCGGTGGAGAGGACTTCAAGCTCTACAAGTTTGACTACAGCACCAAGGAAGAGCTGGGTGAGCAGCAGAGATCAGATTTTCTCTGAATTGTTTTAGAGGCGTACTACTCCTGTTAGACTGTAAGATGAGGTAATGACTCCTGTGTGTAAGGTTGAATGTAGTTTATTGTCATTTATTTAAAAAACAGACTTATTCAGTACATAATTTACCAAAAAACACACTTAAGAATCTTACATGTTACATTTTAGACTGATCATGCAAAAACATAAAGTTTGTTTAAGGGATAAAACACAAAATATATAAAACTAAGGAAAACACATACCTAACTGTAAAGCAGTTTCCAGAAAGAGTCACGTGTTTGCTGCTTCCATCTAATGCTGTGTCTGTCCCTCCTGTCTGCAGAATCCTATAAGGGTCACTTTGGTCCAGTGCACTGTGTTCGCTTCAGTCCGGATGGTGAGCTGTACGCCAGCGGCTCTGAGGACGGCACGCTGCGACTGTGGCAGACGGCTGTGGGGAAAACCTACGGCCTGTGGAAGTGTGTCCTCCCTGGTAACTCTCCATGTTTGAGCACTTTATACAGTCTGATCTATGACAAGCAGTATGACACTGAGCACAACATCTTTACTTTTTAGCAAACAGTTTCCTCAAATGCTAAATGCTGAAGCCAGGGTGAAAGTGGCAGTAAATGTAGATCCTGTAATTGCCACAAAATGGTGGCTTCAAAAACACAACGGTTGTCCTCTGACATCCTCTTCTCTGGAAATACAAAGCCAGATGTTTCTCACAAGACGTGACGAGGATTTCAGTCTGTCATGGTGACAAGGAGATACTACAGTTGTACTCAAGAGAATTAGTATTTTTCTTCATAAAGTTGGGAGGCTTGACTTAAGCTGAAAAGACACCAGCACTGCCGCAGCACACACTGGACTTGTCATGCTGCAACTAGATAACAGACAACCACACAAAGTTATTACTGCTTTTGCCGAAAGATCTACACCTCCTCCACCTTTGCATTAGCTGAAAATCATGTGTGGGGAGCCACTAATTAAAGTTGATTTCTCACCTGAAGAGCCAATTTCCAGAGCTGTGAGCCGCCAGGCAATGTCTTTTTGGCCATTGTCTTTATAATGATGGGATTATGGGTCATTTAGCTGAATGAGACTCAGTGAGTCTCTCCTCATCCATGCTTTGTTACACACGAGACAGCAAAAGAAAGGCCCAAATTGAACCAGCAAAGATACCCTGACTTGCTACATCCTATTTTTTCATTATTTCCCATAATAGCATTTTATGCCTACTATACACTAGAAGACTTTGAAATTACTTGTAAAAGACTGACATCCTCTGACATCTAAAGACAATCTGAGTGTTTAGTCACACACTGTAAGATTTTGCAAAGACTGGGGATCTTGCCGGCTCACTATTTCCAAGACTGTGAGACGGTATTTTGACATTATTTCCCATTCTGGTCCTGGTGGAAAATATTAAGCCAAACTCCCTTCAAGAAATATGACATATAAACAGTGCCTTACATTTTTGTCGGAATGTCAAGACTAGTAATAGACTGACTTAGGACAGTTGTACTGAGTTTTATGACCACCTTTCACAAATTGATCAAGATCACAGGAGCGTGCACCAACTGAGGTAAAACTCGTGATTTTATTCCAACATATATTCCAATATTGTAACATAACATTGTCTGGGACAGTAGCCGTTTTTTACACAGAGATCAGGCGATAAGGCTACAATGAAGACCCTTTATTATGCCGGCTTTGCTATTTTATACAAAACTTAACAACGGTAGAATAATTTTGGATGTAAATGAGGCGTACTGTGTAACACAACAGCATTAGCCTCTAGTGTGACCAGGGCAAGAATTTCACGAGGGCCACGAGGGCCATGGCTCTCGTGCCCTCCCAATTTGGCCCTGTGCCCTTGAAAAAAATATCTGCCCTAAGGCCACAGTGGCCTTGATGCCCCGCCCACACTGTCCCAGGTGATTTTGCGGTTTTCTCCTCTGCCTCTTTCCTGTCAACACGGCTTTGACACCTGTGTCTATTGAGAAAAAAATAATGCGATGACATTCTGGAGTCATTGGGCAACATCAAATGAGACGATGCGTACATCACCAGTGGGGGGTTTGATTCAAGCCTGGCATGAACCACTCAGACGGGCTGTAACGACAGTTTGACACCAATCTATCACCGGCCAACCAGGAGACTTCATCAAACGCCCGGGCAGGGATCAGTACCGAGACCCGGTAGTAAACAACCTAAGGCAAGTTTAATCAATACCGTAATAATAGTAAGCTCCGCCATTATCAGCGTTACTTTTTAAAGTTTCGGTTTCATGTATCATCATTCTGCAGCCTCTCTCCTGCTCTCTGCATGTCACCCCTCACAGCGCGCGCACACACACAGACACAAAAATCAACAGCAGAGAGGCTGCGGTGCAGATGAAGGGAATATAACTTCAAGATTACTCTAGTTAACTACGCTACGCTTGTTACTGTGAGTAAGTGCGATAAAACCTCTGCCAGCCAAGCCAATACTTTATCAATACATGTGATCAGCATGTAGAATATTTCAATCTGCTCTGTCCACAGTCTCTCATTCACCGCTATTATGGTTTATGATCGCGGTGGATACAAGCACATTGCGCTTGCGGTGCTAACAGCAAAGTGTTAAAGACAAACTAAAATGAAAGCTGTCTGTATTTAGGCTAACACTTTATCTGAACATGTACTTGAGGCAGCTGACCTGTAGACAGTGAGTGTCCTCAGTAGAGGGGGGACAGAGCATTGATAGCTCTCTTTTAGTCTGTTTCTGCATCATGCTGAGGAGGGCCATGCCTGTGTGTATATATATGTATGCAAAAAAAGTGGATCAGTTGCTCGCTGCTAAAAATGTGACACATCGACATGATCTGGTTTTGAAATGTGGCCCAGTTGAAACACTAATTGAATAGCCCTGCTGTAGTTTGTTTGTTTGTTAGCTATCTAACAACACATCAAAAATAATTGTAAGTCAGTCTTGTTCAGTGAATCAGTTTATCATGTACACTCAAAAAATATTTAGGCCTAATATTTAAGATTGTTCGCTTATAAATACATGAATCTGGTTGTTCTATATTTAAAACACATTGGATTTATTAGTGCTATTAAACAAATCCCATTATTACTTATTATACTCATTATTATTACTTGAGCTTGTTTTATTTATTCATTTCACAGATAGTCATACATCCTTAGTCCTTAAATTCATTATGGACGTGGACTTAAAATCATTGTTTTATTTCATGGCCTTGCTGCCCTGGCTTTTGGCCTTTTTGCCCTCAAAAAATTGACAACTCGAAAGGCCAAGTGGCCTTGCCCCTAAAATGACGAAATTCCAGGCCTGAGTGTGACATATAACAGTGACGTCGGGCAGCGCTTTCTAAACAATAGCAAAAGCAGTCATTTACCATCGCTGTTGCATGGCTGCTGATCTTGTTCTTTGCTCAGAAGGTAAGGAGCTCCTGGACCTCATTGACTCCCCAATTTGCAGACATTTTTAGCCGCTGTTCTTCTTCTTTGAGTCAGCAACTAGCTGCTTTTTAAATCTCCAACAGTTGATCACACATGTCATCAAAATGTCCCAACCATTCCAACCATGCTCCCATCCTGCAGGCTGTCCGTATTACACAGATGTTGATTTGGTGCTGTTACTACTTCTGCTGCTGGCTTGAAGGCGAGCCAACTTTCCTTCTGTCCATTTTTTGATAGTAGTAGTTTTGTAAAGAAAGGCGAAGCAGAATTATGGAGGGATATTCCTACCTTGAACAGTCGGTGTATAAGGAGGTAGTGAAATTGCTGGAAAAGTCATTTGGTAAGGACGGCATTCGTTGGAATCTCCCAGCTTGCTTAATACCAGAGTCTTTCAATCTCCACGTCTCCAGGCTCTCTGTTATAAATTTGTAGAGTAGAACTCCTCATTATGAATGAACTCATGTAAGCTCAGTGCATTATTTAAAGCCAGTCTTATTCTGTGTGCCCACAAGAGGGCCCACATGATGTAAATTTTTCCAGCTGCTCATGTCTGAAGTCTGTATGCACCTCCATGCTCCTACATGTGCGGTGGAACATGTACACAGAAACCCATATAGCACTGTATATGCGTCTGCTTAATTGACATCTCTCAAGCTATTTCATTTAACCTTGTTTGTTGCCACATGTTTATGCTTCTGGATTTTCTGGTTCCAAAAAACTGAAGAAATTGTGAGCAGTAAGGCTTTAAAAGGTCGGCTCAGAAACCTCAGCCTAAAACATGTCATGGAAACTGTGATGGAATCCTGCCATCAGCAGCTATTTCAGGCTGCTTTGCTTGTTTTCTACATCAGTAGTTAAGTCAATTTTATTTTTATAGCTCATTATCACAAATCACAAATTTGCCTCAGGGCTTTGCAGCATGTGACACTTTCTGTTCTTTCCATCCTTTGCTTCAGAGAAGCAAAAAGTCCCCAGGTTTATAACCAAGTTATATTGTGACATATCCAAGTATCACTATGATTCTTCTTATTCTCCCTCTTTTTCTGTCTTTGATTACTCTTCAGAGGACCTGGGGGCAGAGAACTCTGAGCAGCTGTACACTGCGCCCCCTGAGATCAAAGCCTGAAGAGAAAGCAGCGCTGTTTGGAAATAGGATGAGAAGAGAGAAGGAAACGAGCGGAGGGGTGTTCCAGCGTTCTATCTGGCCCCAGCAAGGAGCAGAGTCCAGAGCATCTCCATCCATCAGGGGACTGATGTGGATATTATGACTGCCCTGTCTGTCATAGACTAACCCAGTGCACACTTACACAGACATGCACATACACACACATTCGCACACACACACTGATGTCATGCAGTCATATGGACAGTATGGGCTGCAGAGTAAAGCAGTAGAGCTGTGAGTATCAGCTCATCGCTGCCTGCTTTCTCTCTGATCAGCCTACATCTGTCTGCTTAAGTTATTTTAACTTCCCCCCCTAAAATCACATGATGCTACGATCAGTTTTGGTTTCAAAATTAAGATCATCAATGAGCTGGACCAACGCTTTTGTTTTCAGTTCATCGTTACGGGAATACTATCGCTAGTTGCACAGTTTGTGCTAAAGTTAAGGCGTTTTAATTTCTTCTGCTGTTGTACTGTTTAAGTATAAAAAAGTTTGGTGTCAAAATGAAAGAAAATATTGTTTTGTGACAAGGCGGAAAGGGAAGAAATGTCACTGGTCTTTTTTTCCATTTTGGTTTGTGTCTTCATTTGTGTCCAGTGATGAAATAAACAAACGCATTGCTGTTTTATTTGTAAGTAATGCACAAGGAGCAAACTGTGTTTAGTGTCTTATTCTTTTCTTTGGCTTCATCTGTGCCAAGTGAGGATTAATAAGGTCACAAGGTTATCTTATATTGCAAATAAATGCAAACAAAAGCTTTCATTCACTTACACAATACGCAAAACTAGCCTAAAGGGAAAAACAAAGTTAGAATGATAATGCCATACTGTCTTGTGCTGATAAATTTAATTTTTATTTATTATGATCCCCAGTAGCTGTAGCCAAAGCAGCAGCTGTTGATCCTGACACAATAGTGCATAGTCACAAAAAAAATCCCATCACCATAACATACAACATACAATACAACAACACACAGGACCTAGCTCTAGTTAGTGAAACAGAAAACAAATGTCTTCTACAGAGATTTAAAGATATCTCATTAAGTTGTATTTATTGAGCAGAGCATTGTTTATTAAAGATCAAAATCATATTTATAAATAGTATCATGGTACTTCCATCATTCTACAGCATCATCATTATTATTATAGTAACTAACACCAATAATTTATAATAAAACACATAGTTTAACTATTAATACCCCTAGGAGTATACACTCTATAAAATCCTGTAAAAATGGCTTTTAATTCCCACCATATGACGTGCGGTTCATTTTCAATAGTTGCACGTTTGTTCCACCAATGAGGAAGGTCTTTCTAGCAGCTTCTGACCAATAGGAGCCCGTTTCTACCGGCAGTCACTTCCGGCCCGGGTCGTCCCCCCATGAGTAGCAGCAGCCCGGTGCAGAGTTCATCCAGAGCAGTCGCAGCCAGTGGACACTAGCCGCTTTCATTTCTCCATTTTCCTGTGGAGGAGGAAACGAGAGCAACGACAATAAGCCATATTTTCTTTTTACGTACCTCCTTGTTCCTTTGACTCACGCTGCTCAGCTTCTTAGCTGATATTTGATTTGCAAATTAACTCCAGTAAGAGGCGCTGGTCAGCCGCTCCGCGCAGTCCAAACCTTCTCTCCGTTTCTCCCACTTTCCCCCTCGGTGTTAGCTAGCTAACTGACCAAGGCGACGGTAACTCTGTCCCGCCACCCGCACGCCGACATGCCGGAGTACCTGGACGACCCGTCTGTGCTCACCAAGGACAAGCTGAAGAGCGAGCTGCTGGCTCACAACGTGGAGCTCCCGAGCGGTAACCCGAACAAGGACGTGTATGTGCAGCTTTATCTCCAGAACCTGACCGTTCACAACAAGAAACATGTCACGGCCACGACTCTGGACGCCTTCTCCAGCGACGAGGAGCTGCCGCCGCCCGTCGTCTCCAGCAGAAGTCGCTCCTCTGGCAGGGTGAGTTTGTTTATCCGGTCTGAATTAACGGTATTAAAATTGTAGGAGCCGAAGTTACATAGCAGCAGAAAGTAGGGTGGTGCAAGTTTCGCTAACTTAAATCAAAATTAGTTTTCCATGCAATCCGTCTGTATTTTACACTTTCATGTATCCAAATATAAAGATACACCATATCACGGCTACAGCTACTCATTCATCAACTTTTTGCTAACTCGTCTCTGCCGTAGTCATGTCCAAAAAATAACAAATGCCCATCGGAAGTTGGCACATGCTTTAAACTTCTTTACCATCATGCTATAAATCTGAACTAATCAATGAATGAACCAACTATTCTTATCAGTATACACAAACATCTGCTCCGACCACAGACTCCCTTCATCCATATGTTTTTTTTTTTGCCTAGGGTCCCCACCCTAAAAAAGTCCTCGTGTTGCTTTCCGTGCCACAGCCAAGGATAGAAGCATGTGCTTTCACTTTCCACCATTCATTTTATTCTCAAAGACATTATTTTGAAATTGGGCTGTCAGTAATTTTCAAGGGGGAGCATTCTATTATCATTAAAGGGACAGTTCACCCCCAAATCCAAATTGTCTCTCTTACCTGTAGTGGTGTTTATTAGTCGAGATAGCTTTGGTGTGAGTTGCTGAGTGTTGGACATATTGGCGGTAGAGATGTCTGCTTTCTCTCTAATATAATGGATCTAGATGGCACTCAGCTTGTGGTGCTCAAAGCAGCAAAAAAAAAACAAATTTGAAAAACTCAACAGCAATGTCTCTGTCCAGAAATCATGACCGTGTTACTCAGGATAATCCACAGACTTTGTTCTGAGCAGTCTCATGTAGGAACTATTTCTTTCTGCCGAACTACACTCACCAAACACCCCTTTTCTCTCCATAAGTTAATGTGTGCTCACCTTTTTTCTGATAATCCAGATGTTCAGGAGGTTTTTACTGTGAGCCAAATTACCCACAATAAACACACTGGTAATTTAAACCAACAGAAACACTGAATAAAATAGTTTCACGTTACAAACCAGTGTAACTCTGGCGGAGCTCGTTGCAGTTGGGCTTTTCTTTATGGCCGACACAAAAACCCAAATGACACTATTTGGAGCCAGTGTTTGGTTTGTCAGTTCTGGGCTACTGTAGAAACGTGGTGATGCAATATGTGTTCTCCATAAACGAAAACCTGCTCTCTATGTAGATATAAACAACTCATTCCAAGGTAAGAAGAACACAACAATTCTTATATGTAGGTCATTATAAAATATAGAAAACATACTCATTTTATTGTATTCTATTTCTGCTAGTATATCCCCCTAAATCTTACACACTGGTCCTTTAAATAAAAATCCTATGAATGAATCTGTGGCCAAACCCTGATCACCTCAGCCCCACAAACCAGATTCACACATTTCAGCTTTCACTTGCGGGTTGATGGGGGGGTGTTGTGCCTTCACTGTTAGCACCAACAAACTGCAGACACCTTAGATTTCTGCACTGATTGAAAGGCTGTTAGCATTTGCTGTGTGTGAAGTGCGAACCTGGTGCTAGGAGGGGTTTGTCTCCCTCAGCCTCTTGATCATTGTCTCTTTAACATGCTAATTTCATCAGTGTGTGTTCTGAGAGCATTTTGAGTGGACACATGGCTCTATCTGTTGTTACATAAAATGAAATCACACCCAGAAACTGTTACAGCATAGATAAGAAAGCTAATAGGTATTTGTTGTGTTTGAATGGATTACGTTTCTTTTGTAGAAGTGCTTCGGTCTCAACTTCCAAGTTTTTGCATTGGGGGCGTACGGTCTCAGTTTCTCAGCATTCCTCTGTTGTTTTAATAATGATAATCTCCCTTCAGCCACTGGCTGCATACTTCAGAGCCTTCAAACAGGAGATTTCCTCTGAAGCATGAGCCTTAATGTCTGTTGACTTTCAGAAGAATACGATTATACTGTGGAGGAAACATTATGATGGCAGTTGATAACAATTTTTGTTTATTTGAGTTATTTTTGCTTCTTTAAAAAATTCAAGAAGCAACAGTGGATCATCATGGTGATGAAATACTGAGGATTTTGGCTCTTTAGTTTAAGTAATAAATTGTTTGGACACTAAAGTGAACCATGCCCAGCACAGTACAGAAATTATTTTCTAATGTCATTTATTATTGAATATTTTGCCCCATAGACTATAAACCTTTTTATACATTATGGTAAGTGATCAAAAAGCCTATTAAATTGCTTTATTTGCTTATTTTATGCTATTGATTTTTAGACCCAAACAGAATCTGCAGATTATTTTGTACAGTGTTCAACGGTAATCCTGTGGGGGGGAAAATTCTGGGGGAAAAAAATTTGCGTGGGGGGGAAATATCTGCTTTTTCCTCTTATCATCTTGATATGTAATCAGAATCCACTGGGCCTGCTCAGCATTATTATACATGCCACAGAGCATTACTATTATAATATAGCTTGATATAATAATGCCATACATAATACATTTTGAAATAATATGCCATTATTGCCTAATGGTACCATGCAGTGCACCTGTGTGGAGGCATCAGCATTGGTTATTTTTTTACCACTTGTGTATTCAGTTTATTTCATTAAATTGTCGCCCGTCGTCTGTAGAATTTTTTTATTTTTTATTTTATTTTTAAATAAGTAAAGGTAGAAAGACAGAAAGAAAATCAGCAGAGCAATCATCAGAATTCTGTGGGCGTAGCTTCCATGTGGGCCTGTGTTTGTTTGACTGACAGCCAAAAACAGATGAAAAAAATGCCCTCATAATTTCACATAGGAAATACACAGGAAATTATATTTTTGCTTGCTGACTTACTTACGTCTATTTTAAATGACTTAAATAATTATTAAAACTGTCAGTTGAGAACAGAGGGAGGCAGCTGGACAAAAAGTGAACATAAACATGTGCACTTTTTTACACACTAGAGTAGTTTCATCTTCACCATTTCCTAAGGATGTGTAGAAATCTAAGACTTATAATTTTTGGTCATTTTTACTTTTGGCGTTTCATTTTTAGTTATTTAAGCCTCTACACCAGCATGACTGGATACATTATGTGTTTCGATTGTTTGTCCATCTTTACATCCTCCTATCCTGTTCTGTGTTATGTGTGCAATATCACAAGAAGGTCTTGAGGGAATTTCCTCAGATTAGGCACAAACACCCACCTGTACATGAGGATGAACTGATAAGAAATTGGTGATCAAATGTCAGACAGGTCAGATACTGAATTGGTGAGACTAATCTTGGGTGCCCAGTTTGAAACTGTGTGGATTATAAAGATCTTCCGTGCTGCTGGGCTGAATATTTGTGTGAAGCATCCACATTTTAGTATTTGTAGCTTCTTTGCAGCAACATTTATATTCGAGGCATTGTCAGCTGTCATGGTTACATGAGTCTTGACAGACTTGGATGTAAACTCCGTTGTTTGACTGGTTGGTGGAGGAATACAACCCCGAGGTGGGAATTTTCTTTTAGATTCTTTTAAAAAAAGTACTTTTTCCCCCCCTATTTTTTCGTTAGCTGTTATTCCAATCATTTATTTATTGTGTGTTTATTTAATGCATTTCATATTTTTCATTTTGTTTTATTTTGACTTGGTTTTGTATTCTTTCATTTATCCGTTGTTGCAACTTTTGAGCTTCTTGGCTTGCACTGTGAATTCCTGTTCAATGTTACATTGTAGTAATTGTGTAAAATGTGTATTACTTGTTCTGTGTGTGTGAGAAACGCCCAGAGTTGATTTGGATTGTGACTCTTAACAGGTGTGGAGCAGCGTGTGTTTGGTCTGAACTTGTCTGGGGGGGCAGTCACAACTGAATGAAAGGTTTTGAGCAAAACAAAGGTGACTGAGAAACGACATGTGGGAGGTGACGGTCTGCATGTTTCTCATTTCATTGAATTGAAAAAAAAAAAACCTGAGAGGGTTTGCAATGCTGTCTCCTCTGAACTCATTTCAGTTGTAAATGTCTTCTGAGCCCACGCAGTCAGGTAAAGGTCACCTGACTTGTTTGTTAAGGGGGCAGCTGCGGCTCTTTGTGTGCTGAGAGGTGTGGACAGTGAAGATAATCAATCTTTCATGAGTTTTCAGATGAATGTATGCTGATGGGGAAAGGGGCCAGATGAGTCTCACCAGTTGGTCAGGCAGTGATATATATGTGTGTGGTTTCATAAGAGAGGGTTAAGTCTCTGTATTGATAAGTATGTGATATGACGGGGGGTAAGTGAAAGGTGAAGAGGAGGAATGCGGGGGGAGTTGGTGCACTGACCCTGAAGGTGATTAAACAGAAGCTCCACCCAGGTTTACTGTTGGTTTACATCACTTTAACACGGTGTGATCAGAGGCCTGTACTGCAAAGCCAGTGTAACATACCAAGGATATCTTTTGGTTATCTGGCTGCACTAACCCTAACGTTGTCCGTCTGGATAACCGGTATCTGGAAGCTGATTATCAACTAGTTCAGTCAACTCTGGCGTTTCCCATACAGTCAGGAGCTCATGTGAAGGAGGTGGAGCTGTTAATTAGAAGTGACATTATCAGAACCATGAAGAAAACACATTATATTATAGGAGATGAAACGATGATAGTAATTAACCACAAGAATGTTCTCATAATGGGACATCAAGAAGTCATATCCATCAGAGTGAAATGATAATTATAGCCTGTTATCTAACAACAGAGAAGATTAAAAATAAGCCAAGGCTATCAACACGTGTAGGTAGCATAGAATATGTATTAAGTATAGAGTGAGTATTTTTTGATGTAGTTGGATGATGAAGAAACTTGCCTGAATATGTCACATAAAACACGATAAAGTGATACCAGTCTGTTTCTGTAAAGGGTGGAAAAGACGCCTAGTTAGTGACTGATGAGATCTGTCTGACAGAAATGTTGTATTTATAATAGCAGGAGCCAGTTTAAAGTATATGGATTATTTCTAGAATAAAACACATTATTTTTAATTCAGTTCATCATACAGGTGTGTCCTGTTATTCTGAGATGCACTGATTGAAAATAAGACACAATGTCAGTTTAATACTGCGTGGATAAAATAAACATAATACAATAAAATTCAGCTAAAAATCATCATCATGCGTTTATTGTTGTAAATGAGCTCTCTGTTTGTTAGACGCTCTCTTAAAAGTGGAGTGGAAACAGAAAGCTTGCAACGATAAAATGATTGTACTGACCTATATATATTTTAACCTTTCACTTGGGGCTTGATTTTTTTTATATTCCCCCAGTGATGTGATTGATCATTTGTCGGGACGTTGAGAGGTTGTAATCGGATACTCTGAAGTTACCTTGCTCTGGAGTAGGTTGCATTCGTAGTACAGGCCTCTGGATATGTCTTCTAATGTCAAAGCTTTGTTTCTAGTTGGAGTCGCATGGTCAACAAATACAATGTTGGATTTTAACTATTCTTTCAAAAATCTGTGTCGTGTGAGTGTCCCAACCTTCTGGAAACTCAGTGGTGCTTTGATTTGCTTTCAACAAATTATCCATAAACTAGGGTTGCAACAGCATGAGATTTTCATGGTACGATAACGTCTCAGAAAATATTGCAGTTTCATGGTATTAACAGTAATGTAATGTAATACGGAGTTATTATTATCAGTCAAAATGATCCTTTAAGGACTGAAAACGGAGGGGATATTTTTGGTTGAAAAAAAAAACCGTTTTATTGCTATGATGAAAATTTGAAACCATTCTTTAAATAAAAGTGTGTGTAAAAAGTTACTTTTTCTCAGTATTGTAGATAAGCAAATGTACATGGTATGATAATCATCAGTTTTAATATCATGGTATACCCTAAAACTGGCCCGCAGCCCTATCAGTTATAGGCTGATTGCAATAAACAAGGAAAATATCTGCCAATAAGCTGTTACAATGACCCAGTTTTACAGCAAAAAGAAGTATCAAGGTGTACCTAAAAGTTTCCTGACCACTCCTCCACCTTTTCTCTGTCTGTTCATATGCTCACTACAGTGTTTCCCCAGGAAATTGTTTAGCAGGTAAGTTACTGGACCCTGATGCACCATGTCTCATTATCAGTTTACAGTAGTAGATGACAGCCTAAATAATAGCCCTACTCATTGAATATCTGGTGTTTGTTGTGTGAACCTCTAGGTAAGAACTATCCTCTGAAGTTCTGATGTTGAGCTTGTTGTTTATGGTGTGTATGTGGAAATGATACAGTTAAACAAACAGTGTCTGACGTTAGAGCGATGAGATTCTTTTCATATTTAGCTCAAGATTGTGATACTGATAGAGGAGTGCACTTTTGTACAAACTGTACTCAGTGTAGCTTTAAGGTTTGGAGCAGCTGGTACTGTTATCTTACTGGGCTTGGCCTCTTCATTGAGGAAATACTTTACTGTGGAAGAGGAATTTGTGCACAGACTGTCACCACGTGTGTGCGTGTGTATGTAGTAAAAAGTCAAGGGCTGTGGAAAGACACGGTATGTGTGTAATTAGCGTGTCCTTTGTTTCTTGAGGTAGTGCAGTGTTGTAGTGTTGATGTTTATCTTGTGGAGCCCGATTATAGGCTGCAGGTGGAGGCGACCATGCAGGTGAAAAAATTCATTCCTGACATTTTTGAAATGGTTAAGTGAAGTCAGAGAGGCTCTGTGTCTTCATGCTTGAAGTTTCTCTCCTTGTACCACCCTGTGTTGGTGAGATTTTGAAGAATGAGCTGTAAAGTTTGAAGAATGTTTGACACCAATAATGCAAACAGTTGTTGTTAATCTCAGCAGAGTAAATTCTGGCTAACCACACATACTCCATTGTAACTCAGCCAAGCAGCAGGTTACATCACACAGCCACAGGTCCTGGCACGTCTCGCCCTCTAACTACTCCATCCAGTCTTTGTGAGGAGTTGTAAAGGAAAGTCTGACAGTGTTTGTAGTGAGTTTACCCCACAGCGCTGAGCTCAGGCCGAATGGAGCTGTGAGCTCAGAGTTTAGTTATGCCTTTAAAGGCCAGGGTGTGGTCTGCAGAGGAGGGAGCACGGACGCCTTGTTCCCTCCTCCTCTGCTCCCGCTCTCTTCAGCTCGGCCTGCTGCTATTATGAAACAGCCTGGCTCACATCCAGACGAAACCCTGCCGAGGGGCCACTGAGAGCCAGACGCAGAGTAATGTCAAACTCTGTGTCTCTCACATTTTTTGCACGCTGTGAACCCCACAGCAGCACCTCGCCACTGAAGTTGAACATATCGTTTTTGCATTCCTCACATTTTCCGTTGATTTGTCTCCAGCTGAATTAGCTGCACAGAGTCACTTTAGGTCCAGATGTTGATTTGAAGCTTTCAGTCACTTTGAGTGAGTGAATCTTTTGTGGTCAGACAAGGAATTAAAATGAGTTGTTTTGGTTTGGTGTTTTAGCTTAAAGGGTGCTGCTCTACCTCCACCCACCCTGATCAGCTGAGCTCAGTCAAACAGCAGAGGGTCTTTGCATGCATTCCACAGACTAAAGCCCTTTTTACACTGAGATCACGCTAGATGGCGGCTATGAAGTCACTTACTGTGATCCCGTCCTGCTGGCTGTCCTGTTCATACGGACATCATTTCGGCGCCGTTAATACCTCCATCTACTCTGTCCAACTCTGTCCCCTTGTTCCGTAATCATACCTTTTATGCTGAGCAGCAAGGCGGCATAATGGCGTGACATTCCCGTCTTAAACAGGCAGTGTGAAAGGGGCTATACAATGCCTGGTGTCAGCTTTGCCAATTAGTTTTCAGTGGGAAGTAGCTAAAGGCACTTAACTTTTACTGTGTCTTTTTTGAGGGAAAGGAGTTAAGGTCTGTCCAATAAGTATTTGTTGCTCAGTGGTGTTGCTCGGTACGTGTCTCAGCCCTGGCGTATTAAAATATCAAAGAACGCAGTGAACTCATTGTTGATGCATCCAGGAGACGCACCCTATTATTTTTCATGATAATGGTACATTATGAACAACAAATCTGTATTGAAATCAAAGAAATTGTGGCGTTGTGTAATTTGACTTATTTTGAAATTATTTCTCATGTCACAGAAGCCAGTAAAAGTGAAACTTGTGTTTTGCATGTTATCATACTGTCCACGATGTGTCAGTGTGTTTGTTCTGGTGCTCTGCACTGATCTGACAAGTCCTCCCGCCCACCTGTTCTCATTCCTGGCTCTCTGAAGCTTGGTGCGCAGAGGCGGCAGTGTCAGTGGCACATCACGGTGGTCCCCGAGGACCGGTAGATAATAACTTAATTTTTAGGTTCATAAAACATACCAAAATTCACCAGTTGTAGGATATAACTACTGACATAACCATTATCTGACTTTGCAGTGTCTGCTGTGATAAGTTGATGATGTTTTACTGACCAGAGGAAGTGCTGTGTTGAAAAGATATTTTCACCAGTGGCCTTTATTTTCTTATACATCCTATATATTGCACAAGACAAGATTACATTTTGTTCATAGTCTCAATGAGTGAAAGGAAAACTTCAAACTCTTCTCAGAAAAAAAAGAGAATAAGCATATTACTTAAAATGTGAACTATTAGATTTATACAGTTGCTTATTTAAGTTATTACAAATCACAGTCATATATCACATTTGATTTACTTGATACTGGGTGGATTATTTTGGTGATAATTCTTCTCAACTCAGGATGTGACAGTATATAGATTATTACTGAGATTGTGATGTAGGGTCAAGAAGTCAAGGGCAACAGTAAGTAGACCTTTGGTTCAGAGGTTTTTTGGGGGGGAGTTGGGGGGTCAGATCAAGTTCAACTGTGTCGAATTCAGTGGCATCCAGTGGTGAGGTTGCAAATTGCAACCAAATTTAAACTTCTCTCATGTGCAAAGTGTGGAGGTGAACTGTGGTGGCTGACGTGAGTGGCCCTGTCTAAAGCCAGTGTTTGGTTTGTCTATTCTGGCCTACTGTAGAAACATGGCAGGGGAACACGGCAGACTCCATGAAAGAGGCCCCGCTCCATATGTAGCTATAAACATCTTAGTCTAAGGTAATGAAAACACAACAGTGCTTACTGTACGGTGAATATACCCTAATGAAAACATAGCAGTGAATTTTATATTCCATTCCTGCCAGTATATCCCCCTAAATCCTACACACTGGACCTAATATAATCTCTGGCTCTTAAAGAAACACAGATGCAGTAAAGATTTTAATCATTTTTCACAACTGCATGTGTAGACGAGATGACTTTGTCTGTGCGCCTTTCGTGAGAAATCATTTTGTAACCTCAGCTCACCTACTATTGCAGTCAGCAACAACACAGGTGGTACAGTGACAGTCTGAATGTAATGTCCATATAGAGCTGGTACAGTGAAAAGTCACTGCGAGGCCACATTCTGCAGGAAATGAAGTGAAAACATCACATTCTTCAGTCTGCCCACAAAGTGGTAAACCACACTGGTGGATGTGTTTGGCATCCTGCCATCTTCAGCTTGTGGGTTAAAATGCTTCAGCACCCTAAGTAAAAGAGGGAGGTATTCTACTAGTGTGAGATGAACACTTCCTGTGGCTGTTTCAAAGTAAAAGCTTTCCAGCAGTGAGACTGGATTATGGCTTTTACTTTGGCGTAGGTTTTTACTGAAGTGAGACATGTTGCAGTGTGTTTACATGATATGAAAAGGCAGCGTGTCGCTCTCCTCTAATGAGTCTGAAGCTTTCAGGCATGTTTACTTAAGTATACATACTTGGCTCTAAATGGGCTATGTCCTGAAGTCACCACTATATTACTGCTGCATGACAATATAGTTTATATCTTGATCAAGTTTTCATGTAATGTTATTAATGTAAATGTGTTGGCAGCTCTGGGGATTCAAACAAGCATTTTTGTTGCTGCTCCTGCTTGGCAGAGGACATTTTTATAAAGGTGAACCTTTTTCAACTTTAGATTGTACAAGGTGCTTTCTTTGAGCAGCTGTGAGCAGCACTGGGAGGTGTTTTATTATTTTTAGACTTCTCTCTTGCACAATTCAGTTATTTATGAAATATAATAGTTCAAAACATGGCAGGGTTCGACATTAACGGTGGCCGCAAAAAAATTTGCTCAGTGGCCAGCAGATATCCTCTGTAGGTGTTATTTTTTTGTAGGGCCAATTTCTGGACAACTTTCGGCCCCTACCAGCTGTTTAAGAGAAGTGAAGATTCAGCAGTTAATGATGGTATAAAACAGTCCATTAAACAGGTTTTTCAACAATTACGAATCACTACAACCAAGAGAAATCCTTGAGCATACAGTCTTACATGTGCACATAAAACGTTAGGCTGATTGTCCCAGTAGTTTGTAGGGTTGTACCCGCCTCAGTGTTAGGCCTCATTTACACCGCAAATGGTGCGTTCGCGTAGCGCTTACCAGGGCAGGAATTTCACGAGGGCCACGAGGGCCATGGCTCTCGTGCCCTCCCAATTTGGCCCTGTGCCCTTGAAAAAAATATCTGCCCTAAGGCCACAGTGGCCTTGATGCCCCGCCTGCACTGCCCCAGGTGATTTTGCGGTTTTCTCCTCTGCCTCTTTCCTGTCAACACGGCTTTGACACCTGTGTCTATTGAGAAAAAAATAATGCGATGACATTCTGGAGTCATTGGGCAACATCAAATGAGACGATGCGTACATCACCAGTGGGGGGTTTGATTCGAGCCTGGCATGAACCGCTCGGACGGGCTGTAATGACAGTTTGACACCAATCTTTCACCGGCCAACCAGGAGACTTCATCAAACGCCCGGGCAGGGATCAGTACCGAGACCCGGTATTAAACAACCCAAGGCAAGTTTAATCAATACCGTAATAATAGTAAGCTCCGCCAGTATCTGCGTTACTTTTTAAAGTTTTGGTTTCATGTATCATCATTCTGCAGCCTCTCTCCTGCTCTCTGCATGTCACCCCTCACAGCGCACGCACACACACAGACACAAAAATCAACAGCAGAGAGGCTGCGGTGCAGATGAAGGGAATATAACTTCAAGATTACTCTAGTTAACTACGCTACGCTTGTTACTGTGAGTAAGTGCGATAAAACCTCTGCCAGCCAAGCCAATACTTTATCAATACATGTGATCAGCATGTAGAATATTTCAATCTGCTCTGTCCACAGTCTCTCATTCACCGCTATTATGGTTTATGATCGCGGTGGATACAAGCACATTGCGCTTGCGGTGCTAACAGCAAAGTGTTAAAGACAAACTAAAATGAAAGCTGTCTGTATTTAGGCTAACACTTTATCTGAACATGTACTTGAGGCAGCTGACCTGTAGACAGTGAGTGTCCTCAGTAGAGGGGGGACAGAGCATTGATAGCTCTCTTTTAGTCTGTTTCTGCATCATGCTGAGGAGGGCCATGCCTGTGTGTATATATATGTATGCAAAAAAAGTGGATCAGTTGCTCGCTGCTAAAAATGTGACACATCGACATGATCTGGTTTTGAAATGTGGCCCAGTTGAAACACTAATTGAATAGCCCTGCTGTAGTTTGTTTGTTTGTTAGCTATCTAACAACACATCAAAAATAATTGTAAGCCAGTCTTGTTCAGTGAATCAGTTTATCATGTACGCTCAAAAATATTTAGGCCTAATATTTAAGATTGTTTGCTTATAAATACATGAATCTGGTTGTTCTATATTTAAAACACATTGGGTTTATTTATCGAAATTCCAGGCCTGGTGCTCATGAACGGTCGCTGTTTACTCGCGTTTTCATTTCGACGAGCATGTAAACAGGTTAGAGCATTCACACCACATCCATTCTGTGCTCTGCTCAAGTCCGCTGCTTTCACAAGCAAGCTCGAAAATAGAAGAGACGCCGTTTTTTTTTTTATCATTATTATTATTATTATTTTAATTTTTTTTTGCACAAGTCGCGAGGGAATGGTCGCAGTATTCAACAAAAAACACCAATTTGCACGTGACCTGACAGGCGCATGTTTCATGTACTTACCCATTTGTAGTGCTAATTATTAATTCTCCAAGCGTTGGGAATAATCAGTGGCACACGAACTTGTCCACCCTGGGCTTTGGGTCCAAACTCACTTCTTCTCCACTGGGGTTTATTGGAGATTTGTAAACATGGTGTGCTACCGCCACCAACTGTTCGGTTGTGGTTTGTATGTTGACCGGACAACAGCGGCTGCTGCGCGACGCGTCTGTGCAGTTTTGGTGTGAATACATGTGTGCTGCCACTACGCTTGTGGACCGCTTCGCGAGCGCTACGCAAACGTATCGCTTGCGGTGTAAATGAGGCCTTATGTTGGTCAAATCAGATTTGGCCGTTTAATATGAATATATTAAGTTTAAAAGTTTGAAAGGGTTCAGCAGGTCTTTCAGTGTGACAGCCGCATTCATGTAAGATAGTAAACAAGCCTATGGGGCTAACAGTGGATCAAAAATATGCAACATTTTTTGCCGACACTAGATATCAAACAAAAAGCAGAGACCGTGTTGTATTTAGTTGCTGTGAGCCGAAAATTATACGCAAATAAGCAGAAGAGAGAAGATGATGTTATTTCGGAGTACTTGGGGGAAGTCTCTCCCCCTCTGTGCCACTGTACCAAAGAATATTGTGAAAGTCAAGTACTCACTTTGCGGCAGGACCTGGGGACCAAAATGTTCCCAGAAGTACACTGAACAGCACACTACTTAAAAAAAAAAAGCGACCACTCAACTTAAAGCAATCTCCGTTGACTGAGGGGTCTCTGACTAACAATTCGACTCTCTAACTTTCAGGGGGCAGCCCTAGTAGTTTGCCAGATAAGCTGCAGACAGACAGACAGATAAACACACTTACATGCACACATACACAAGCACACACACGACCAAATGCATGATCCCCTCCAAGCTGACACCTGGCGACAATAAAAAGGTTAGATAAATTTTAAAAATCCCCATAGTGCAATGTTACAGTTCCACAAACATTACGATTCATTCATGCCTTTTAGTTCAAGATTGTGTGAAAACAATTAATCAGTAGGCCTACTCGTTGCTTCTTACCCACTGATATATTGGGACTACTTAAATATGGGTATACTAAGGTTACTTGACACCTAACGTGTTTGGTTCAGTTATAACGATCTCAGGTCCGTTTACACCGTTAGTACGGTTCGTTTGAGCTGGTGTGAAAGCTGTCTGTCAAACCCTGATGCGGACCAAACAGCTCACCTGAGACAGCTGGAAAAGGAAAACTGTCCAATCAGTAAGTTACCTGTCAGTCAGTAGAACTTCATGGTTAGTCCTTTTGGTTTGTTTGCAAAAAGTCAGTGTGAACAGGAACCAAACCAAAACTTAAATACAACAATGAATAATTTTTTCCCTCTGCTGCGGACCAAATGAACCACCCTACAGGTGTGAAAGCATCCCACGCTATTGTCCTATTTTTCCAGTATCACCGCCCTTGAAAAAGCGTTATTTTGTACTTCCCAGCCTAGTGGACTGGAGTATACAATAGAAATCCGGTTGACGCCCCGCAGCGCAACGCTTTTTGTGTGTGTTGGGAGCGGCACTTGACTCGCGTCAATGACGCCGCCGTCATATGCCGCTGCCGGTGTGTTTTGGCCTTAAGCCCATTCAAACTACTAACGCCATCCTTACTCAGTAACCAGAGACACAGAAGACAAACTTTTAAGAAAATTAAATGAAGCAAACATGTAGGAGTGAATGGAGACAGGAGTTTAAGTGGAAAGGATGCAACACATCTAAGCACGTAATGTACTGCTGTGTGTGCGCTGCTTTTTTTCTAGTGCGTTTTGCAGTGTTTTATTGCAGACATGACTGAGTCAGGTACAGAGGTAGATATATATATTGATCTGTTGGAGACGTTGCTGTTACGTCTTTCCAGTTTTTTGATTTTGGGGTGAACCGTCCCTTTAGAAATATTAGTGCCTAACCCTGTATGACAGCATGTGTAATGGGTATGCTCACATTGTGTTCGTACAAAAACGTTTATGCATGCCTACGTTATTTACTCCGAGGCAGGATCTCCTTCGGCTGTGAGCCGGGGAGACACAAGGCTTCATTTCAGATGCAGCTGGCTTCAGAGTAATTTCCTGTAGGCTGTGAGTGTGAGGGGCGGCTTTAACCCAGCGCGTTGTTTACTATCATGAAACGCCTGCAGCGTTGGCTGAGAGTGCCGCTTTTTTTCCCTCCTTTTTGTCTCTCTGGCTTCACTTCATCTGAGGAAATTGAAGGAAACTCCTCAAGTAAAAGCTTCTCTTCCACATCATATGTTTGTGTGTATGAATATGTTCAGAGATCATCATCATTAAAGCCATCAGTTGTGGATTAAAAAAAAGCTGAATCCACTCACATTCATTTCCTGCACGTTTTTGAACCGGCGTCACTTTATGATTACTGATAGCAGTGTTGTGTATAATTAGCAACCTGGTGAACAGGTTTCTGTAACTGTCTGTAACTGATAACTCCACAAACACAGCTTTGCTCTGAGTGAATGAACTCAGCTAAAGGTATGAGTTCACAGGGGGATGTTGGAGGGGAACAGGTGGGCAGGGGAGGATACAGACCATCTGCACTTTGGGGTGTGAACTGTCACAATAGTCTCAGTATTCTCAATCAGTGAAAATACAATCATTCCAACATCACAGAAAATGCAAAATGCTTTAGAGATGGGCAGGAATTTTTCATAGGACTTCCTCAGGATATGAGAAAAAGTTATTTTTGTGAGAATCGGTGCTTTAAAAAATGTGAACATTGTGTTATTTTGGCCAGCAATGTAAGACCCAGAAAAAAAACAGTCTGGCATCTGACTGTTGTCATTACTTGATGATTACATTGCCTCATGTCACAAATAAATCCATGACCGTCCCAGACCTGACCCTGATGAGTAAAGAGTACAGTTACCAACCAGGCTGCCTGTTCTCCTCCCACAGAAAGCCACCAGGAAAACAGACAAGGTTCTGCCAGACGAGCTGGATGTGACCCTGCTGAGCGACGAGGGCCTGAAGGACGAGCTGCTCAAGCACGGAGTGGACGTGGGGCCCATTGTGGGTGAGTGCTCACATTAGCAGAACCGGCAGCAGGGTCGTGTGAGGTGAAACACTGAGGTGACATCTACCCTCAGGACACAGACACATGACTGCACTTAACACACACAGGGATTTGGTGTGTTGGTGGTACACACTGGTGGAATTCACAAGAGGCTTTGACATGTTAGATAATAGCATGTTTCACCCTTTCTGTAAGTGATCACTCTGGAATGTCATGGTCAATTAGTTTAACATAGCAAGACAGATGAAAAACAGGCAGGCATTGTAAAAAAGTATTTGGTCGTCAGTTTGTGGCACGCATGCTCCTACAGAAGTTCCAGGGATTTGTCGCTGTTGGTGATTTTTCACTAGCGTTCATAACATCAAAACATACAAAACAATCTATACAAATGTAACCATGGACACTGCAGAAAACTTTTATGCCTCCACCCCAGTGATAGCTGTGGCTGGAGACGATACGTTTTCGGGTTGTCTGTCCCAATCTCATGAACATGATATCTCAAGAAAGCACAAAGGGAATTTCATAAAAGTTGGCACAAATGTCCACTTGGACTCAACAATATATGGAGTAGATTTCGGTGTCAAATGTCAAGAACACTATGGATGGAATTTCCTCAATTCAGCACAAATATCCATGTTGGATTTAGCGATAAACTGATTAGAATTTGGTGGTCAGAGGTCAAGGTCACTGTGACCTTGCATCCGTCTCATTCTTATGAATGCGATATCGCAATAAGGGTGTGAGGGAATTTCCTCAAATTTGGCAAAAACGTCCACTTGGACTGTAATGATGAAATGATTACTTTTATGTGGTCAAAGGTCAAGGTCACTGTGACCCTGCATCTGTCTCATTCTTATGAACACATGTCTCAAGAACACCTTGAGAGAATTTCTTCAAATTTGGCACAAATGTCTACTTGGACTCAACAATGAACTGATTAGATTTTGGTGGTCAAAGATCAAGGTTGCTGTTACCTTGCTATTCACACCTGATATGTACCTTAACTGAGTGCACATTAAGTGTAGTCAGGACCACCTTTTCATGTGGACCCGGGCACGCATCAACATGTGTTCACACTAACAGGGTTCAACGCTAAGGTTTTTTTTCACTTGCCCGGTCGGGCAAGTTGGTCAGAGATCTACTTGCCCGAAGTCAGTTTTTACTTTCCCTATAAAAATTGTTTAATTTAAGCGGCTATCAAATAACAAAGACTGCAGTTATTTTTATGTTATGTAATCTTTATTCACACTGTATTTATTAATTAAAACAACATATGTCATGTATTGTAGCTTAATTCCTA
>NC_065528.1:9261158-9303775 GCF_006386435.1 Epinephelus moara
AAATACATTTATTTTATCAATTAGTTATTAACTTTTACTATTTTTAGCAACTTGCCCGATCGGGCAAGTGAGTTGTTAGTTTACATGCCCGACCTTGAGTTTTACTTGCCCCGGGCAATCGGGCAATCCTTATTGTTGAGCCCTGCACTAATCAAACAAACTGGACCGTGGGGTCAAGTGTACTTGGATCTGGGCCCAGGTTCCTGATGTGAAGGCCTCCTCGAAATGATGTGCTAAATTGATGTTGGGCACACCAGTAATTTATCAGATTAGTTTAATAATGACACTAATGACTGCTCTCAATGTTGAATGGCAATCTAGAATATCTAACGAGATTCAATTAATTTGTTTTATCTGGTATTTTCTATTGTTAGGGTTATATATTCTTCTTTTGAGTTCAAATTTTATGACAGCGTGGGATTATGCAGGAGAACTCCAGGTTTTGTAAATGGCAGCTGCACTTTCAACCACCTGTCAGACACAACAGACATCCATTTTAAATAATACAGCTGTCCACGCCGGCCCTGTAACAGCCTGTGTGTAGTCTTGAGTGTATGCCTGATTGTGTATTGGGCTAGGAGGCTAAGCAGAAGTGTGGCTGCAGCTGTTGGGCTGATGATCACGTGTTGCTTTTCTTGCAAGGCCAGTGCAGATGAGGTGTAAGGCACAGAAACACTAATAAGAAAATATAAACAAAGCATTAATAATGGTAAATATCATGGTAATGTTAATAATCATACTGTAATTAACCTAAGTGAAAGACACCAACAATAAGCTCGTTCTCTGTCCAGAGGCAGCTGTGGCCTCTCTCTGGTCTTCATCACAAAAGTCTCTCTGTACTCTACTGATACGATGTAATGACTCAGAGAAATTAACAGGTCAGGTCATCTTGTGCAGGTTTAACTGAACGTCTCCCCTCTCCTCATCCTCACAGCGTCCACCCGTAAGGTCTATGAGAAGAAGCTGCAGAGGCTCCTGGATGATGGTCCTGCACAGCTGCCTCAGCCAAAGCTGGTTCTCACTGAGATACAAGTCAACCACAACCATAACGGCAACTCCGAATCAGACCTGTACAGTGACAAGGAGGATGGTAAGAACAGTGTTACACCATTCATACTGATTATGTATGCCAGACACTATGGTAGGGTTAAGGTTTGTATACTAGCAATGTGATTATCTTAAATGTGTGCAGTAGGTATTCACTTTCTAAAGACTTTTACTTTGAAGTGCTTTATTATAATACATGTAATGTATAACCACAATGATATATTGTATGTGGAATGTTATTTAGGAAGATTAGCTGTCTTAACGTTGTTAAACATTTACACTGACAAAACCTTTCCAAAGCATATGGTATATTTTCAGATTCATGTCCCAACTTTTAGTTAAATAGGGCCAGATAGGTAACTCACAACACTACGCTTATTAACACCTAGCAAACATGGAGTTTTTCAAAGTACTTTTTGCATTAAAAAGAAATGCAAAGGCAAGGCAGTGTGTGAGAGTCCCCACTTGCATTTCAAAGTTTCAAGTCCGATATTTCCACTGTGCTGAAATGAATGGAAACTAATGGCGAGGAGGAGCTGACAATAAAAACCTTAACTATGTAAAATAACAATTTGTTGTTCATAATTAAACCCACCTGCATGTCCCTCAAGTAACAGTGTGTGACTGTGCTGTGTTTTGTCAGAAGTGGCAGCCCCACCAGAAGAACCAGAACCTGTGGCAGAACCTGAACCAGAACCTGAACCAGCTCCAGTGGTGGAGAGACCGGAGAGGAGCAGAGGGAAGACGCCCGTCACCACCCGCACCCGCAGCAGCCAGCACCAAACGGTGAGAACCAGCTTTCCAACAAACTGGACTGTCCTTGCACCACCTTTGAATGGAGGACACTTGATAGAGATGTTCCTGGTTTCTCCAATAATCGTCTGTCTGTTGTCATAGTGATAATAACGTCAATCTGCTGATGTGATGTAAATGTGTCGATACAGATGTGTCTGCCGCACTGTCTGATCGCAGTAGTTTGGGTGTTGACAGTGTGTCATTCCAGCGCAACAATAAACCACAATGATAGAGGAGCTGTATATTTCCTGGTGAAATTACAGGTTTGGAAACCCATGCTTGAAAGCCAAGTTGTAATGTTTCCATTTGGAGCCACTTGTAATTTGCCACCTTCTGACAGTTTTCTGTAATACCTAATTCCTTAACCATGTTTACTTAAAGTTACTCACTAGGAGCTGCTACATACATACAGTAAAGGTGCGCCTCACACCTAACGTGTTTTGGTTCAAGTGAACTCTGATGTGTTTCCCTGTTTGGTTTGGTTTGGTTTGTTTAGGTTGTTGGGAAAGCTGCTAATTTAACGCCAGTTTCACAGTGGACGCAGAAGCACCACAAAGCTCTGTGGCCTGCTCGCAATCTGCTCCGATAGTTTTGGCATCTGGTATATTATCTTCACGAAATTGTGGGTGGGTGGGGAGGTTGAGCCAGCGCAGGCAGAACTCTTCTTCCTCAGCAGCAGTTTGTGGAGTTCTGAGACACGCAGTGGTTAACCGATCAGTTAATCTGATCAGACTGAAACAGATCAGATCGATGGATGAGAGGAGCAGCTGTTTGTGAGTGAAAGCAAACTTTAGACCCAGTGCACTTAAGGTTGTTTCACTTTCACTGCGTCTGGTGGACTACTGCTCATTCCATGGAGCAACTAATAACCTAACGGCACATATAATCCAACAGCGTACCTAATGAACGGTCCAGCTCCAAAAATAGAAAATCAAAATGTGGCGGCAGCTATTGAAATCGTTGCGGGACGCCACAAATTAATGTGTGGAAACCCTGAGATGTGCTGAGTGTGTGTCCTACATCATGGATTCTTCAGTCGGCACTCCTCCTGTCATACTTGTATCTATGATTAAAATGTACCGCTAGGCATCTGAAGATGGACAAGCTATAATATCAACAGCTCTCACTTGTGACTAGCTAGCTTGTTATGATACAAGAAAAAAGACAGGTGTTCAGTTTTAGCAAGGAGAGGTCGAAGACACTAATTGTGTCGATGGAGGAGAGGAAACCCCACCTGTTATTAAGTGTTCTCATCAATTATTTGATTGAACCAATTGTTTTTCATTAAATTATTTATTTAAATTAACCATTTAAATTTAAAGACTCCATCACACAGTTTGAGTATCCTCTCAGTCATTGTATTTCAGTGTTCCTGTTGTTACCCATCTTCATCATCATCACCATGCAGACACATTTTTGGCAGTTACTTTAAATTTAGGAAAGGGTCTATGCCATTCTAACTAGGGATCACCGATTTTGCAATTCTGGCCGATAGCTGATACCGATATTTTTATATTGTTATTTACTTTGTTTCGTTGTTATTTATTACTCCTTCTGTGCCAGGGAAACAGAAATTTACAAGATTAAAAAATAACTGAACTGTTTTAAAGTCATTAAGCCTTTCATTACATTATCTTTAAATCAGCACAAATTCAATAATAGAAGTTTATAAAACAACCTTTAACGTAACCTTACACGTAAAAACACATTTAAAAAAAAAAAAAAGACTGCTTCAAGGGCCTTTTTACTGTATATATAATTCCCTCTTTACTATCTGTTTTATATTGCTTTGATAACATCAACAAATTTCACCGAAATGTCACATGAAACTGAAATAAGATAGGATTTCAGACTTGCAAAGTCTCTGTAATGAGGCCCCAGGTTGAAAACTAGCAACGTTTCCCTTTAAGCAGGTAGGATGGGACACCCAGCAGCTGGGGTTGATTATACAGTTTCCTCTAACCTTGGCAACGGAAGCGGTTTTTCATTTTATTGGAGCGCAGTCACACCGAGCTCAGTGTGAGTGTGTAGGTTCAGTGTATCAGCGCTGCTCGCTGCATGTCAGACTCAAAGCACATGATGTGGATTAGCTGCTGCCATGCACACGCGAGATGCTTCAGACCTCTTCACACACTGACTTTTCTCTTCAGTACCATTATCTGTTCTCTCTGACTTTGCTTCTGCTTGCTTCGACGTCCAGGTCTATATACAGTCACCGTAATCATAAAACCTTCGCCCTCTCCCAGTTTTGTTTGTTCTGTAGACATTCAAAATAGTCCAAAGTGTTATCAGATCCAGTGTTTGAATAGGCCCTTTAAGGAAATAGCAATGTGAAGTCATCTCCCATGTGTGTGTAATAGAGCAGTGTTACTGTGAATGTGATTGTGAGCAGCTCCTCCTGCTGTTCTCACTGTGAACGTGCACCTGTTGAACTCAGGCCTCCAGGAATGCTGCCAACAATAAACTGATATGAGCTGCGGAGGAGGAGCTGTGTGTGTATGTGTGTGTGTGTGTGTGTGTGTGTGTGTGTGTGTGTGCGTGTGCACACTGCAAATTTGGATTGGTGAGATACACCTGGGAAGGAGAACTGGTTTGATACTTAATCAGGACTAGTGTTCTTACTTCAGAAGGTTTTGGTACACTTTTTGGTTGTACATAGCCTAAACAGCATTTATCTTATACACAGGCCATCTGTTGTATATTCTTTTTTTGATGCTACTTCTTTTATCTTTTATTTTTTTGTTGTATATTGCAGTTCTTTTTTTCTATTGTGGCTACAGTACATTGCTGTTACTGGCTGTAATCTGTATTTCTGTTCCTCTAAATTCTTATCGTCCTCCTGGTACTTCTGTCTACTTTACATTCAATTATGGGATGTCTATCGGTCCTGGAAAAAGGATCCCCTCCTCTGTTGCTTCTGCTTCTCTTTATCACTCTGAGGACAGGGATTGGCATATGTTGCACAAATAGTAAAGAGACAAGTTTTTCTGCTGTAGAAATAGACTTGACTTGCCCTTAATATTATACACAATTACCCAGTTCGGTTTGATCAAAGCAACTTTAGTTTGGACAACAACTTTCACCCTAATTTAATCCGTGTATTTTTCAATAATTAATCAATCATCCAGTAATGAGAGCTGCAGGAGGAATCTCTGCATTGCTTGTTTAGTCCAAGCAACAGTCCAAAGTAGTGGTTGCTGATTAATCAGCGGCAATAGGACGTTTTGCAAAATATCATTATCAGGGTAACATGCCTCTTATAATGGCCGATGTGAAGTGGGTCGGGCGGTAATAAAATGAGCAAAAAGGAGTTCCCTTTGCAATGTGACTGTGTCTCAATGTATGTTCTTTATTTTGATAGGTATTTACAGAAGGTTTTTGGCAGAGACAGCCATATACACGCGAACATTAGTGACTGAGTGAAAGCCACCACTTCCTGTTTCATAGTAAAAGCCCTTTAGCGTAAGGCGGTCCAACCATATCCTAGGTTTTGACCTGGCCTTGTTTTTTATGTTTTATAAATCAGAGAGAGCATTTTGAAAACAAAAATTACTCCACTCTAAAGCATCTTGTTAGAAATTACACTTAAATCTTTTCAACCCTGTGAAATTAATCAAAATCATCTATCTTGATAAATGACTTCCAGGCTTGATGTTGGTTTTCCTGTTGATCAGCTAATTGGTTAATGAACTGTTTCAGCACTGTCTGTGGTGTTTTACAGAGCCCCAGGTAAGCTGTTTTCATGTCGGAGCACTTTACTTCAGGCCCTATGAATTTGTGTCTGAGTTGGGAATTAGCCCATCACAGTGCAAAAACACAGTTAGTGAAGTAAGTGTATCTTGTAGTGTTGTGTAATCCACTACAACACCACCATAGAGAACCTCACACCTTACCAGGATTAAAGCAGCACCTCCATGTCTCGACTAAAACTGTCACAAGTCTCACATGGCAGCATGTGCTGCCGAGCCATCAGATTGGATTGCATTCAGATGTTTGGCTGCCCCTGTTATTTTTTTCACCCTATGAAGAGTGAGCCTCATTTAACGCCGACTTCCTGGTGTTTCTAACCACAATGTTTAAATATAACATTTTGGATTACTGAAACTGAGCAGGGTGAGCCATCACAGGGATTATTTATGTCAGCACTTTAATATTTAATATTAGCACTTAAAAGAGCTATATGTAAGAAATCTAAAGCAAATAGTCGTAAAATCATCCTAATATGTCACAGAGACTAAGGAATAATGTTCATATAACATACTGATCTCACCGACAACAATAGTACAGCCAGAATATTCGCATTTAAAAAACATTTTTACAGTCCGCAAATCATGTTCATGTTTTGAATTTGTGTTTTGGCCTGTTGCGCCACCCACCGCCGTCTACCAGTCACGCAGTCAGTAGAGTCTCAGCATCAGTTACAGTTACGACTGAGCTACAGCAGCACGGCAAGCAGCATTAGCAGTGTCCCGGTACATAGCATTAGCAGCCGGCTCCTCCTCAGCTGTATCCCGGCAGCAGCGTTAGCAGCAGAGAAGCCGGACTTGCTCGAACGGTCCGCTGGAAAACCGAAGATCAAGGACGCGGCGACGCGGCCCTGCCACGGCAGCCGCCCGTGGGCAAACAAATCAGTCTCCAGCGTGCCGCTGTCCAGCAACCTCGAATCTGTAGGGGAGGGGGGGCGGACACGACTCGGGGCAGTATTTTGAATTTGAGTGCAGTAACCATTTTGGCCACATTCTTACATACAGCGCCTTTAATATTCCACGCCATATAGACTTTGATCAACCTGCGCTTAACTAAGCAAAAAACCATGAAGTTAATAGCATCAGATGCAGTACATATGGGTATGCATTGAAGAGTCACTGGACTGAAGGAGAAGCAGACATGAACTGTGATATATGGGCTATAAGTCAAAGAGTGGTATTCTTATTGTCTGCTGGAATGTGCATACCATGTGTTCAGAGAGACCAGTTGATGGATGATGAAGATGATGAAGAGCCTGCCCTGCACGTAAAGCGTAGATCCAGGAGGTCGTCCCATAGAATGGTGAATACTATACCCCCCTTACTCCACTCCTTTCACGCTGTAACCAATAAAACCCACTGGTGTACAGTTCCACACCCACTTCTCTGGTCAGGAATCTTTGTCCACCTGTGCACCTTCACACCTGGCTTCATTTTAGCTCCTCTAGCCGTGAGTCAAAGTACAAAACTGCCGCAGTTATCTGATAACTGCTGCCTAGATGTGATAACGGTATTCATCATGGCACTATAAAAGACAAGGATTCATTGGCTAATGTGTTTCATACTGACTTATTCACTTAAGTTACAAACAACAAAAGTACTTATTCATCTTTCTGTGCTTTGCACCTCCTCTCTGTTTCACTTGTCCTCTCTTGCTACAGTTATCACTTCCTGTCCACCGTTCTTCCCATACTCTGTCCATAGTTCTGGTTTTCTGTCCCAGCAGATAGTGCCTGAGGATCTCAGGCCTGTATTGACAGATCAAGTCTCGTCGGAGTCCAAAGGGAGGGTTCATCACAGACTGGACAGTCCAGCTCGGGCTGAACCTCCCTCTTCTTCATCCAGACCTGCTCAGGTAGCTCTGGGCCTTTGCCACTGTGGCTGTTTGTTTACTCACTGATAACTGCACAGACTCATGGCTCTGTTCCACCATCTACCAATCTGTTGAAGAGATGGGTGCTTTTCTTTAAACATCTTGTCTCAAACTGCACCTAGGGGTAGCCATGTGTTGACAAATATGTGTGTAATCAACCAGGTTGTTGGTCACATGTGGGTTACATTTGACTTGCTTCTTTGCCACGGTGATGGACTAGCACAACCTTCAGGAACTTTTGAGGCTTTTTAGTGCTTTGTCAATTTATTTTCCTGTATCAATCCTTGGTGATAGTCTCAGGTTTGTTTAATTTGCTGATACGACTGCCTCAGGCTACATCCACACTAATACATTTTCATTTTAAAATGCATTGCTGTTGCTTCGTTATTGCCTAGCATGCACACTACTCCAGTTACTTGGAACCCCTAGAACAGCCACTGTAAAACACAGTGACCCCATTGTAGTTTGAAAACTTCCAGGTTGCTTTTTATTCTGGACAGATAAGAAAATGCGTGTTACCGTTTTCAAAATCTCCTTTGCTACAGAAAACAATAACAACCTCCAACTTACACATTGAAAACGGCAAGTTTTGACGAAGATTTGGATCGTTCAGTGAGGCATGCCCGCTTTGTTCTTTCGGTGAATTGTTGTTAAGATCTACAACGAATAAAACAACTTGTCAACACACCTCAGACTCCGTCTGGGCTTTTCTGAGGTGCATTGACAACATTGGCTCTCATGCCCAATGTTGTTTTGGTGTCTGACACATCTCGAGTCAGACTATACCCGAGTATGATCCTTTTTGCACCAGAGGTCTGATCTCGAACCATCTCAGTTCCCCGCCAGATCGGCAAACTTTCTGTTGCCACCCTCTCCAGAGCCGCTCTCCTCCCATAGAGTCTGCACAGTTAGCATTAGTTGACACAGCAGCAGGGCTAAAGTCCAGCACTAAGCTGGTATCCCATCGATACAAGAACGCCTCAATTTTGTGAAACCCATTAAAAATTTAGCCCTGTCACTGTGTTCGTTTCCTCCTGACACTATTTTACAAGAGCACTATTACTGCATCCCGGGCTTAGTGCCACCCAGGATGATTGTGATTGGTTTAGAGAAATAAAAACAAGCCAAAGGGTTTTTTTCTATATGGTGATTGTAGACCTTTCTCAAGTGCTGTGTGGATTGGTCTGGCTACACAAGACTATAGCTTGGGTACATATCTTATGTGATTGTATCCTTCCTGTGTTGGCAGTACTTTCCCATCGCCATGACTTCCTCTGGTGATGGATAATGCTGCTGGCAGGCACCGCTCTGATATGTTACGTATTTGCTTTACAACAACTTCCAATCTGTTTTCCGCCACCTTGATCGGCCTATAGTTATATTACTTTCAGTAACGGTTCCACCTCATCATCAGTCCAAACAAAGCAAACTCTGGTCTTACTTTTTCACCATATCCCTAGTATTTCCTTAACTAAGCAACCAACCACAGAGAAGACAACCTGCTTCCTGTTTACACCTGCACGCACATGCCTGGTGTACCTGAATACTCGTGATATGCGTTGTCAGGCCTCTTAGTATGGATGGAGATTATTTCCGCAGCGGTGCTAAAATGCTTGTGTGTATGGAGATTGAAGTTGGAGAGCCAGTTTGTAGAGTCCTTGAAGAAAGTGTCTGCTTGCTCACCTTCTGTCTTAAACCTGTAGCTCCGAGAGGAAAAGCCACAGCTGAGTCTTCCTAAACTCAGCAAGGATTCATCTCACAAGCCAGTCGCTCTGCTCAACACCGCTCTGCTAGAGGTTAGCACCTGTCTGTTTAACACAAAATGACATTTGGCATGTCCACAGCATCATATCAGCAAACCTGAGTAACAGTTAATCAGTCAGCACAGTGGTGATGAATTTCGGGGAATAGCACAGAGTGGGGTGGTGAGCATGGCTCTGTGTCTGTGTCTGTGTGTCTGTGTGTCTGTGTGTGTGTGTGTGTGTGTGTGTGTGTGTGTGTGTGTGTGTGTGTGTGTGTGTGTGTGAGATGTAGACAGAGTGTAAGGCTTCAGCCTGAATTCTGATTCATTCTTTCTGATCTTGTGTATTTGTGTTGGTGTCTCAGGAACCTGAGCCAAGTATCAAACCTTTACGTCCAGCAGCTGCGGTGCGTAGAATTTGTTTAACACTAATCACTGAAATAATTTATATCTAGTGTGTTTAGTATAATGGTAAGTTCCTCTTCTTTCCCTCATTTTTGTACATTTCTGAGCATGTATGTGTAATAATCTAGTCTGTGTTCATCAGGCAGGCTCTTTGATTTGTACTAAACAGAGTCCAAGGCCAGCTGCCAAGCCATCGTGCCCTTCCTCCCCTTTGGTTCAACTCGCCAAAATCGATGCAGTCACCTTTAGCCCCATGAGTAACATCTCACCCATTAAGAGACAAGAGAGCCACTGGTCAGACCAGTTTGGATCTAAGCCCGGTGGTGTCTCTGCAGCACTGGTACAGCTCTACTCAGACATATGTGGTGGCTGCTTTTCCTACTTTCCCTTTTTTTTCTTGTCCTTCACTCGTGCTTCTCTCTGACACTTGGATCTGAATGGTGCATTGTCTCTGGTTAAACATAAAGAGTTGAAACTCTCAGTCTGTACCAGTATGGGGTTGTTAATGATCAATCTCTCAGTTGTGTGTGCAGCTGTTGAGGCTCTTTGCAGTAACAGTTGTGTGACAGCTGAACTGTTAGCTGGTTAAACAACCTTGACACACAGTCACACACGTTGTTTGTGAGCAGGAGGAGTGTGTCCCTCCAGATGTCCTGCTGCATGAAAGGAGGCAGCAGAAAATCACCAGCTTCCTGTCAACATGCAGCCCTTTGAAGACGCTCAACTGCACGTCCACGCTGTCCAAGGATGTGTTAGTGAGACAGGTAGACTGTTACCCTGCAGGGACTGTGTTCTGTGTCACATTCACAAGGTGGTTCAGTAGTCAACATGGTGGTTGGCTCAGCCTTTTGTTTGAAGTGGTCACATGGTGAGAGGTGTCTAATATCAAGCAGGGCGCCCTCTGCTGGTCCAAACATGCACCTACAGGTGGTTGCAGTGTGAAGTAATTAGGAGGATTTTCCCTTTGCATCTGTGTTAGCTCTTTAAATCATGCTCTCTGTGCTCATTTTGTCTTTCAGGTTGAGAAAATTGCAGCCAGCGAGCAAGCCCCCAAAGTGGAGGAGACTGACATTCTGAAGGAGCTGTTCCCCAATGACATCAATAGTCCAACAGGAATCACGTAAGTAACTGATAGTCATTAATGCTTTTTTCCTGTCTAAAAAAATTAGTCACCCTAATGTGATGTGTCCAACCAGCAGTCAGATATCTTAACCTATTCAAGTTAAAGGGATAGTGCACCCAAAAATGAAAATTCAGCCATTATCTACTCACCCATGTGCCGAGGGAGGCTCAGGTGAAGTTTTAGAGTCCTCACATCCCTTGCGGAGATCCCAGGGGAGAGGGGGTAGCAACAAAACTCCACCTAATGCAGGCTAATGGCACCCCAGATTAAAACGCCCAAAAAACACATAACTGAAAACACAAAATATCTCCATACTGCTCGTCCGTAGTGATCCAAGTGTCCTGAAGCCCCGACATAAAAAGTTGTTTGGAAAAACGTAATCTAAACTCTGTTTTTAGCCTCATTGTAGCCTGTAGCTCTAACTGCCTCTCTGTAGACCACGCTCACATGTGTGCGCTTGCGCAAGACCGTGAGACATGGGCACCGCCTTCATGTGTGTTCACGTGCTTTCGCACACAAGCGCGCACACGTGAGCTTGGTGTACACAGAGGCAGTTAGAGCAGTCATCAAACCTGAGCAAACCTGTCAGTCCATATGACTTCATGTCTACAGTTCTTGTGTAATAAGCAGAGTTGGGTAAGGGTTACTTTAAAAGTAATCAAAGTACTTTACTGCGTTACTTTAAAAAAAAGTAACCAGTTACTTTACTGCGTTATTCCTTGAGTAAAGTAACTCAAGTACTTTTAAAGTACTTCCAATGTTACTCCCTGAGAAAAGTAACTCAAGCAGTTAATGACCAAAGTTATGGACCACTTGCCCTTCATTGAGATCCAATTCTCCCATCACAGCCGTCACTTTGACCAGTAGAAACACAGAACGATCTGCTGCCGTAGACAACTGTATGACAACAACACCCCAGCATTTTTAATATTTCCTCTAGGGATGTTACCACACAGAGTAAAAGGGGGAACTGATGGTGTGAAACAGCAGAGGCACTTTGTCAACCCGCTGAGTTAACGTTACTGTCATTAGCATCAAGCTAGCAAACAATGTTACATCCTCACGGCCTTTTGAAGTTGCCTGAGGAAGACTATTTGGGTCGAAACGTTGCATTTTAGTCAATAAAGTAAACTGGGAGCTCTAATTCAGTGTGCGGATTTTCTTCTTCTTTCTGCATGGACCCCTATTATCTAGCATCTCACCAAAAACAGGGTTGGATGTGTGCACAACTACTCTGTCTTCTGTACATCCTCACGGTCGGACATAAAGTAATAACATTAACAAATAGCGGCGGGGCTTTTACTCACCACAACTGCAGAGGCTCCCAGCTTCATTTGAAACAGACTACATTATAGATGGTCCGTTATTTATTAATCCTTCTGTGTCTTTATATATTTACTTTTTATCCACTCCCGTTGTCTTCATAAAGTTAACATATTGCATCCTCATTTCAAACTCAACACTTCCTGATTTTCCTTCAAATTAAAAGCCCCTTATAACCTCGGCTGAGAGAATCCCTCCATTTTCTAAATAGGCTTTTATTGTGAAACATTTGTATGAACTTGGTTGTGGAGGTTACAGTAGCTTGAATGTTTACATACAGTACTTCAAATGAAGCTCCTGCCATCTGCTGACGCTTTTAGGTGACTACAGCAACATGTCGGCTGGCACATGAACAAACACAGTGACTCAAATAATAGTAAAAGTAATAAAAACAGGACAAGAATAACCCCATGACATCACACACGTCATGAAAGACGACCGGGGATAATTGGTGAGTACTGTCATGTAGTGCTTCATGTCTGTTGGCCAAGTCACGGCCCGATTTTATGACACAATCATGTAATGTGACATAGTGACTTTCAGAACGGGCAGAAAAGTCGTGTAGTGTGTACCAGGCATAATGCAAGTCCTGAGTCTGACCTGTCTGTCAGCGAGTCCTCCTCCACCTTTTTTTATACTCCACCGTAGACAATGGCAGCATTTCTTCTACCACGTAGCTGGCCACAAGCTTCATGACTTCTTTCGGACTGATAGGTTTAACGTTATCTCCGTTATTAGAACCAAACGACAGCCGTTGCTGTTTCGGAACCAGCGTTCTAAAAGTAACGGAAGTAACTGATGGCTTGTGTAGTGTAAGATTTAATCATTAATCATTAATCAGTAAAGTTGATTAAGGTTGAAGTTCATATAGTAATGTTTTTATGTATCCATGTATGGCAAAACACCTTTACACAAGTTTGTATTCATATATTGAAAACACACATACATACCATAGCATGTACTGCCTGGAAGTGTAATAATAGACACACACACACTCTAAGGTTTTTATATTGCATGAAGGCACAGGGGACCTTATAGAAATAGTCCCCAAGTTCCATATGTTTTTTAAAAAATAGTGTGAACCCGAGTTCAAACCTAATGGTGGGAGAGTTTGGGGATTTCCAGGCCGGGAGAAAAAGATTACACCATTAAGACATGCCTGGGCATGTTTGGGACAAAAGCAAAAAGGCCTGCCACCAATAGGTTTGGGCTCAGGTAGGAAGGGCTAAAAGAAAGAGGGTGGAGATTCTCTCGAATCTTCACCAGCATAAAAGGGAGAGCTCAGAAAGTGAAACTTCAGTCTTGCTCCGGAGCCTGACTCATGAGTTGTATGTGTTGAAGCTTGTCAACACATTAAACTCAATTGGAGCGTTACTTTGTAACGCGTTATACCCAACTCTGGTAATAAGTCAGTGAGAACAAGAACTAAGAAACAATGATGGATCTGTAATGTATCTTTAGATTGTTTGCTGTGCTTTAAGATACTAAAACAGTTCATCTCACCCTCAGAAACAATGACTGTGAAATCCTTGTCTTTTGTAGCGCCACCTGTCGACGACCCATTAAAGGAGCTGCCCGGCGTCCAATCAAGTCCAGTGACCTGTGGAACAACGAAAACTTCCTCTTCTCTCCAAAAACCACCAAGACAACCAGCTCCTCCTCCACCTACACAGAGAGCTGCATTGTCAACAGAGTCAGCAGCCTGCCCCCCTCTGCCTCTTCTACCTCCACCTCCTCTTTCACTACCACCTCTGCCTCCCCTTCCTCCAGGCTTCTGTCTGCAGCTCCCCCTGCAGGTCAGACCAAAGCAGCGCCCCGTGGCATGTCTCTGTGGATAAAGCTGTTCCTGCTGGCCATTGTGGCTGCCTTCCTGTTCCTGGTTTACCAAGCCATGGAGACCAACTCCATCAACCCTTTTGGCACCTCAGACACAGAAGTGGCCAGCAGTGGCAGCACAGCATAGAGAGCACAGGAAGAATCTGAGGGAGAAACAGAAGCCTGCCTGCTTCTATTTTTTCTTTTTTTTTTTTCCAAGTGTGAATCTGCATTGTAGCCATTTTGTTCCTGGGCGCTGTGAAATCATCTGACATCTTTGCCCTTTTTTCCTCAAGATTTTGTCTTTTTCTTTCAATTTCTAAATCAGTTTTCAGTGAATACCTTAAGAGACGCGACTTAGCCGTTTCATTGACACTTCAGTGATCTCCATGACATGTTGTGAAAGGACAGTGCCTCCCGTGCCGTCGGTCTGTGAGGTTACGACAAAGCCAGCCACACACAGTAGCTTTCATAGAAATATGTGAACTCACTTTTTATTGCCATGTTTTTTTATGTCATGTTTGCATGGTGCGTGTGTGTACGTATGTTTGTATTGAATGCGTGTGGTTGCGATTTTTTTTCACACTTTGCCTTAGTGTCTGTCTCTGTTGGTCATTAACAGCCTTGAAGATGGAGTTTGAACCTGTATTTTTGTTTTGTACCTTACTTGACCATCTTTGTTAATGAGACAGGGAGGCTTGTTATTATAATCCAAATATTTCTGAATATTCTTAAACCCAAAACCAATATTTTCTTAATGTTCTCTTCTAATAAACTGAATGTCCCTATGTATTCTACTTTATTATGTATTCACTGTCACAAATACTGAATATCCACTCAATAAAATATTATGTTGTTACTGTGCCTGTAAGAGCATTTTATTCACAAAAATGTGTGTGTGTGCACTGTAAAAAAAAAATTTAAAAAATACAAAAATGTAAACATTTTAAAGCAACAAATACATTTTTAGTGAGACATTTTAACTGAATTCTCCAAGCATTGGAGAAGGGGTTTGTGTGACCCTGGAAGGTGTAGGTCAGGGGCAGGGGCAATAGCTCCTGGTACAGACTCTCAAGGCAAAGAGGTGCCAGGGGTCGGACAGGGCTAAGAGCCATTCATTGACCCTACATGAATCAGCCAGAAAAGAGCTGCAGCATTTTGCTGAAAAAAGGGAAAACTGGGGCCCTCTCCTGGAGCCAGACTTGGGAAGGGAGCTCGCTGTGAGTGTTTGGTGGACAGGTCTTGACCTTTGGAGCTAAGCCAGACACAGCCTGAAAAACCTACATGCAGACAAAAGCAGGTATGTAGGCGACGGTGTGCTGACCCTTGGCATAATAGACTGGCCTTAGGGACATGGAACATCATCTTTTTGGTGGGGAACTGGAGAAGGTGCTTGAGGTGGATTGGTATTGGTACCAGCTAGTGGTAACCAATGTCATCAGGTCCTCTGGCAAGAACCTATAGAAGGGCTATTTATTCTTCTTCTTCAGTATTTAAACCCAGCTGTTTAAGACGGCTAATTGCATATTGGATACACAACATTGTAGGCTAGACAATGTCATACATGTTACAATGACCACCAGAAGCTCAGACTTTTGCATTTTGTTTTATCTTTTACACAAAAACTGTTATATACAGTATATTCCAGTAAATGTATGTTTAACTCCTGTTCCAGCAAGGATATACTGTACATAGTGTACAGACAGGGAGAGGAATGTGGTATAAATAGGGGCCCAGCAGCTCATTCCAGCCTCAGGGGCCCTACACAGACTTTAATATGCTGCTTAAAGGGGAAAAAAGAGATCAATACACCACTTACATCCCACGACTTTTCCCCATGTTAGATGACCAGTAGTTCTTCCTGTAAACGATACAAAATAGATTTTAATGTGTCATCATCAAGAAAAGTGTTTGTTATCTAATGTCAATGTTAACTGTAATTGAAAGACCACCATTTGCACACAGCCACGACAAAGGTGTGTGTTCCAGTCCATCTACGGAGAGTTTATTCTGAATCTCCAGATGGGCTTCGTCAGGCCCACATGATGCTATAAGGGTGTTTTCACACTTGGTCCTTTTCAGCCCTCTAAACGGACTCAGACCTGTGACTCAGGTTTCGGTTCGCTTCAAGTCGGCAGTGCGGTTCACTTAACCTGTGCATTGTGAACACAAAACGCTCAGGGTCCACTTTGCCTTTTTGTTAATGTATTGTAGCCCTCCAGGCTTGCCGTAGACAGATCATACGCTATTTCAGTGGGACGCATAATAGACAAAACGGAACAACGGCCACAGGTAACAACAGCACGACCAGTGGACGAGGAGCACTTTGGTCTGACGATGGAACAACTGCACTCCTTCAGATATGGAACGAGGAAAACATCAAACGGCAACTGTCCACAACGCACAGAAATGCTAAGGTTTTCCTCCATTTTTAAGTACATAACCGCACTGCAGTGCCACATCAACGTAAAAACAAAACAACATCAATATATATTATAGGCTATAGTGTGAGAAAGAGGACTGAGACTCCACCAGAGCTGAAGTGGACCAACGAGAGATCTGAGTCCTCTTTCATATGAACTGACAATGTGAACTCAAGAAGAACTGAGTCCCTTTTCTGTCGGTCCACTTTTTGGTCCACTTAAAGAGGACTGAGTTTGGTTCATTTGAAAAGAACCAAGTGTGAAAACACCCTAAGACAGGGGTGTGGACTCAGGTCACATGACTTGGACTCAAGTCAGACTCAAGTCACAAATTTGATGACTTTGGACTCGACAAAATTGAAAGAGACGGAATTAACACCAATGTCTTGTGACTTCACTTGGACTTGAGCTGATTGACTTGAAAACACCTGATACCCTCCTCCAAGGCCAAAGATTAAAAAGTATGCTATTTAAAATGTTCATTCATTCATTAATTCATCTTCTAACCGCTTCATCCTCTTGGGGGTCGCGGGGGGGCTGGAGCCTATCCCAGCTGACATTGGGCAAGAGGCAGGGTACACCCTGGACAGGTCGCCAGACTATCACAGGGCTGACACATAGAGACAGACAACCATTCACACTCACATTCACACCTATGGACAATTTAGAGTCACCAATTAACCTAGTCCCCAATCTGCATGTCTTTGGACTGTGGGAGGAAGCCGGAGTGCCCGGAGAGAACATGCAAACTCCACACAGAGGGGCTCCCACACCCGGGATCGAACCGGCAACCTTCTTGCTGTAAGGCGACAGTGCTAACCACCACACCACCGTGCCGCCCTATTTAAAATGTTCCACTAATTAATTCATTTCTCTATTTTCCTGTGTCATCTAATGTTAACATTAATCACTCCCAAGAAGTCCACATTTAATTCCCGAGATCCACTTTGTATGAGCCAACCTCACAACATCCAATCGATTTACAGGAGAGAACCACGAAGAACTAATGGAATGTTAACACCAGTTGGAAAAGGGATAGGCCCGCCAAAGATAATTTTGTTTGCGTATAAAAACTACATGGTGATCAAGAACAAATAGCAGTATGCAAAAGTGCGGATCGAAAATTAAAGACAGACGCAGCAACGTCCAACTTCGTACGACATTTGAAGTTGTACAAAGAATAGTAAGCCGATGTTAATATAAACATAGTTAGCAAGCTAATGCATTAGCTTAACAGCTTAGTAACTTTAACAATCTTGTTAACAAAAAGTATAAATTTTAAAAAGCATTCGGGCTTTTGTAAATTATTTTTTGTAAATTAAATTATTACTCTTGTTAAAATGGCATTACATGTGGTGAAGAGCACATTATGACTTGTTCAGCACTCGAAATTCAAAGTTCAGGATTTGGGACTTGTCAGACTTGACTTGGTACTGGACTTGGGACTTGTGTGCAAAGACTTGAGACCTACTTGTAACTTGCAAAACAATGACTTGGTCTCGGGGCGGACTTGTAACTTGCAAAACAATGACTTGGTCTCGGGGCGGCACGGTGGTGTGGTGGTTAGCACCGTCACCTCACAGCAAGAGGGTTGCCGGTTCGATCCCAGGTGTGGGAGCCCTTCTGTGCAGAGTTTGCATGTTCTCCCCGTGCCAGCGTGGGTTCTCTCCGGGCACTCCGGCTTCCTCCCACAGTCCAAAGACATGCAGATTGGGGACTAGGTTAATTGATAACTCTAAATTGTCCGTAGGTGTGAATGTGAGCGTGAATGGTTGTTTGTCTCTATGTGTCAGCCCTGCGATAGACTGGCGACCTGTCCAGGGTGTACCCTGCCTCTCGCCCGATGTCAGCTGGGATAGGCTCCAACCCCCCCGCGACCCTCAAGAGGATGAAGCGGTTAGAAGATGAATGAATGAATGACTTGGTCTCACCTCTGTTGTAAGGAAAAGTGAAACTTTTACCATTTTCCAGACTTTGATTTTGATTTGATTTGAGATTTTGTCTACAGTCAGCAATTTTTGACGGTAGTCTTTTGTCGACGTCAGCAATTTTATTTGTTTCTGAATGACAAACAACATAATGACATTTCTTTATAAGAGGTGAGGGAGCTCCACTCCACTCATGCTGTGACACCGAATTTACCCATCCTCCACCTCATAGGCTACTAACCACACCTCACGTGTAACCAGGTGTGCGGTGACGTCACTAAGTGATCACCTCTAGAGGGGGCTTCACTCTCAGCCTTATTACTGAGGACGAGAATAGAGACAGCTGCTAACAGGTAATCCAATTTGTCATCTGGGTGTCATTCTCCGTCACACACACACACCTCTCTCCCCTATTTTTTGACTGCTACACGTGCACACGTTTTTATTTACCTGAGGGGGAAAACTTTAACCTTTGTTAAAAGAATTCCATTGCAAGTTCCTACAAGCACCGCCTTAATTTATCATAGATCTAATGTGCGATTGGACCAGAGATGTTGATTGGCAGCTCTGCGGCGTTTTCCTACAGGACAGAGAAGCTGAAGGACCCGCCCAGGCTTCTCGGTGACGTCACGAAAGGACAAATCGGTTTACCGCGAGGTCATTCGGCCTCTCCGAGCAGCCGGTTGCAGCTAAGCGGAGTCGCCATCTTAAGACACTGAGAGAGTGAGTGCACTTATTCATTTAAAACACTACATATGAAATATAACACAACCACGTCTTAATGGAGGAAATGGTTAACTTAATCGTGGCTTCTGTTAGCGGTTTTGTTCATGCGACTTTTACCTCTTCTGTTAAGAGGAGACCTTGCTCCTTGTGGAGCGGTCAAGTTAGCTTAGCACGTAATGTAGCATAGCATTTTAGCATCCGCTATGCTAGAAAAGGACAAGGGGAATACAGTTACATGAATGTGTGGGCGCACAGTGTTCCAGCTGGGTGTTACAACAACGGCCCGGGAGTTTACATAGCCGTTGTGTGCTTATTAGTGTAGCTTAGCGTTAGCTGTGTTTTCATTCAATAAGCTAGCTAAGTATTTCCTGTCGGCCGTCATTCAGACGTTAAGCTAACAGGCACGTGACATGGCATCCCTTGGTTCAGGTGTCAGTGTGTGTGTGAGAGTCACATCGGCAGCTTAGCTCAAGCTAACACTCAGCTAACTTGTTGCTCATTGCAGCGCAGCTCCGCCAGCAGGCAGGACACCACCATGTACCCGACCGCTTTGACGCATCTGGCCCGGGCCAACCCGTTTAGCGCTCCACTGTTCACCCTCCAGAAAGTGGAAGAGCCCCAACAGAGCCTTCATGGACAGAGCACCCGCAGACTGGCAGCAGCCGCCACCGCAGAAGGTAACCCTGGCGCAGAGTCCGTAGGCTGGCTAAAGGGCTAGCGTTAGCTGCATTAGCTTAGCCGACCAGATTCGCCGGGTTGCGGCCAATTTCATTGCGTAATTCAGTGAAAATACGTGTATTGTCATGTAAAATAGCCAGTGTACGAGTTGTGTGTTATCCTTAAATCTTTAAATGGCTACAAATGATTAAGGATATGATTGCTGAGGCAGTTAGCCGCTAGGCCTTTGCTGCATACAAGCTGCCTGTGGAGGACAAGGAAGGACAAAGTGGTATCTTGCCTTTGCACTGCAGCAAACTGTACTTGACATGTCGCAGTTTCTTGCTAACGGTGGATGCAAGATGAGTGAAACTGTTTATTACTGCTAGGAAATAATATGCAGAACTACAGACTAGTAGAGAAATAGCAGTGACCCCTGACTGTTGGCTGCTCAGGGGTTGACCAGAACATAATGTCCCATCTTGAAATATTTATCACAGGTTGTTAAAGCGCTATCTCAACACTATTTGATTTCATTATTCAACAGTTATGCTGCTATGTGTCAAGTGTCAAAAGCCAACAAGGAGCCCCACAAATGTTCTGTTAAGTTTTCAATGCTCCACAGGCTTCAGCCACAAGTCTGCAACTTCTTGACCTCCTGGTATTAAGGCAGTCTATGCCCAACCATTTCTTAAAGAGATATTATGTTGCTCTGCCCCAGAATACAGGGGGCTGTGCTTTCAGTCAAGCATTTATCACATGAAAACACCAGGTTGTGGAACAAAGTCAGAGTACTTATTTCATAGTGTTTGTTCAATGCATTTATAAGTTTGGCTTTATCGTAACAACACAGCTATCTCACGAGAGAGTGAAACATCTTAATTGTGTTTGCATCTTGGGAGTGGATGAAATTTGTCAAGACTGGAGAGCATATTAAAGAGCTTACATGGCTTTGTTTTCAGACTAAACAGTGGCTGTTAAGCAGGTTTAAACCTGTCACACAAGGGCAAGTCAAATAAGTTACCTCTCTAGTACAGCTTGTAGCTTGTCAGACATCTAGCTGGTTTGAAACAGATAACATGTTTCTAACTCTAGCCAGTTAGACATCTCAAAACTCAAAGAAAGTGTCATCCTTTCTAAACTTAAAGATGCCCTGCTCTTAAAGTTTCACCTGTGTTTCTTCAAAAGGAGACAGTTGTGAGTTCGGCTCTCAGAAGTATTTCGTCCTGTGTGGCTTTGGTGGGATTCTGAGCTGTGGCACCACACACACAGCTGTCGTTCCCCTCGATCTGGTCAAATGCAGAATGCAGGTCTGTCTTCTGTGGCTCGGCGCCTTGTTTCTTTAAACGTCGTGACCCATCCACCCATGAATGGTTTTTCTTTTTCGTGTGTTCCTTTGAAAACGCACCAATTTGCATGGGAGAAATACCATCACCCCAGCTGTAGGTTGTTTCTTTTGTCATTGTGTATTGATTCCCATAAATCTAATGTGTGGGAGTGATCCTAACATGGTTGCATGATTTTGCACCATTGTTCCTATGTGTTCAATGATTTCCACCCACCTCGCCGCCCCCACTCACTCCACAGTAGAGGACTTTTGTAGGTGAAGGTCAGGAGTGTCAGACCTGAGGGAGAATATGTACTGTATGTTGACGGTGCTACTTGACAGCATCAAGGTGTCTTTCTGGATTGTCTGAATGTATAAATGACCTATGAGATATGACGCAAATTAATGCAGATGTTATCAGACAGTCATTGATTATTCATTAACACACTGACTGATTAACCTTGTACTGTCAGGGATGATTGTCTGGTAAAAAGTAAAAGTACATTTGCTTCAATACAGTTATTCAGTGATGATGATAAAGTAATAAATTTGTGTGGAAAAAATTAAAATATGCATTCATTGCTGGTAATCTTTTATCTCAACCTTAGGTTTATTTCTTGATAAATTGTTAAATCACAAAGTTGTAGGAACATAGTGGTGATTTGCATTTTTAGCCCATTTACTACCAATCCCTTGAACTTGTGCTGATTTCTTCCTTTTAGGCAGCCATTGTTGCCTTAACAATGTGAAAAAAACACATTACACAGTAAACTAAGTTGCATAGTTTACTGAGGTGAAATGAAATATGTGGCTGCATGTAAAGTAGGAAACAAGTCTAGGAACTTGTGGCCTGCTTCTCTAGTAAATGACCAAACTTGCAAAACACCACTAAGTCCATGAAATTTTCATACTGAAATCACTTTGCAAAATTATTTTATCAACCGTTGGTGTGTGATCCTAATAAATGGTGGCATGTTAGTGGCAGAGTCATCTGTAATGGGAGAGTCCTGGCACTGAATTCAAACAGTCCAGTTAGGACATGAGAAAACTGGCCTCAAAAAAAGTTTGGCAGTTTTCTTTCAGTGGTGACAGCTCTCCCATTTGTGACTCTGTTTTGGTGTTGATTTTTTGTCCTGTGTTGCATGTGACCCTGCATGTTGCATGTATGTTGTGTGTCCCCTCCCTTCTACCACAGATTTCAGCTGTGAGTTTGGCTCCCAAAAGTACTATGCCCTGTGTGGCTTTGGGGGTATCCTGAGCTGCGGCCTCACACACACAGCAGTGGTGCCCCTCGACCTTGTCAAGTGCCGCTTGCAGGTTTGTATGGAAGCTGAACCACACAGTAGCAGCGTGTAGCCAGCAGCTCTTCCAACCTCTCAGCCCCATGGCGTCATGTAAGATCATCACTATAATGGTAGTTGCGCACAACATTGAAATGACTTAAATAATTAACAGTGAACTTGCTATTTGTTGTGCAAGAGAAACCCTATTCAGTATTTTGGTGTTGCTAGCCTCATGGCACTGTTAATTCATACTTAAAATTTTACTTAAGAAGTTTTTCTAAATTTCAATTTTAAATCACAAAGTAGCCTAGTTGTTTAGAAGATAGTTCCTATTTAACAATTAAATGGTTTGAATTGGAAACTTATGGACTTTTGTCCCAGTGAGTTAAAAACAAGTAGTACAGAATCACTGGAAGAAAATGTTACACAAAAAAAATTCACTCTTACACCACACTTTTGTAGGCGTGGCACTCAGTTTGATGATGGAATTTCGAGTCACCATGACTTTAATAAATCTGTTCAGCTAATATAGTTTCAAATGTCTAAATTGCTGTTTAGAAAGAAGTACTTACAGGGCAAATATATTTAACAGTTAGGGAAACTGCATCCTTGGCAACACAAACAAGAAAATCACTATATTTTCAAGTATTGGCACATGTTCATGACTAGCCATCCTATAAGCCTACACGTATCTGCCCCAGACACCAGATCCAAGAGTTGCAAATAATTCAATGACATTCTTCATCAGCTTTAATTCTCCTCCTCAGGTAAACCCTGATAAATACAAGAGCATTGGCAACGGCTTTGCAGTGACAGTTAGGGAAGATGGTGTCAGAGGCCTGGCAAAGGGCTGGGCTCCCACCTTCATCGGCTACTCCATGCAGGGACTGTGCAAGTTTGGCTTCTACGAAGTGTTCAAGGTCCTCTACAGTGACTTGCTGGGAGAGGTGAGTCCTGATACCATCATCATTTCCAATAAATATTATATTGTCTATTTAAAATGTACAACAGTGCAAAAACAGCAAGATAGCTACTCGCCCATCTTTTATGTGGTTTCTGTCTCCAGTCTTATCTTGAGCACAGCTGATAGGTACATGGTTTCTCTACATCATGTAACGGAAGCACATATTTAATGGATTCAATGTGGAGAGAGCGCTCCCACTTTACATGATGTGACGTGATCCTTGATACTCAATGTAGGACAAGTTGTCATTATGTTCCACTCAGGAGCTGCTGCAGAGTCAAGTGCGACACCTAGCAGTAAAATTCTGCAGTCCGGTGTTGGGTGTAATATCAAACCAGTTTGAACTGCAAGCCAAGCTGCCACTAACATTAACACAGCTTGCTTAGGATTTAGACATCCGATGTTTAAAATCCTTTGAGTGAAAAGAAGGGTAAAAACTGCGACATGACTTGAAACTGTTAGAATCAAGAGCCTTTACAGTTGTTTAGATTTGCCATTAAGCAGCTCAACTGTTGGATCACATTCGGTTTCCACCAGACTGCAGTTACAGAGATGGGTACATTTTAGGGATGGGCAACACAAGCCAAAACACTATTCAAAAATCGTGGCAACTATTCGACAATTTTTCGAATAATCGAACTAGCTGGTAGCCCATCTCACACCGCTGTAGCAATCCTAGACTGCCCTTGTGCGGTTAGGAGCTGAATTGCATGTCAAATAAAGAGGGGGAAATAAGACGGCGAATAGTAATAGTCGCATTAAAAAATCGATTTTTCAAAAATAAAACGACTATTCGAAATTCGAAAATCGTGACCCATCCCTAGTACATTTGTTTTTTAATTGGTGCTAACACTTACCAATCGGTACTCTCACTGATATATCTCTAAGCAATTTACCGTTTCTACTTGTGTTCCTTTTGGTGATTTTAAGTAAAGAAACATATTTATACTTTTGGCTCAAAAAAACCTGACATTTTCATTACTTCTTTACTGCCATAAACTTAACTAAAATAAGATACAGCTCCTTATATTGATTAGAAATATAAGGGCTCTAGACTGCAACTGTTTAGAGACAGTGGAACATTTAAGAGCTGAAGGTTGCTTCATTCTCTCTACAAGAAGACCACCAGGCTTCCACATCCATTTGGAGTTACTAATATTACATTTTGTTCCAAAGTGAACTTTATAACTAAGACACTATCTGATAAAGTGTTGCTCTGAGTTCACGTTGACTTGTAACTATTCTGGGCACGAGTCACAAGCTGACCTACTAAGGCCAGTGTCTGAAAAAGTCATCAGTAAATCATAGGGGTTGTTAGTATGGCCATAACCTGCATGGAACCAGAAGGCTGTATGTAGGTTATGGTCATAACACTGTCTGGAGGCTGTATTATGCCAGAAGTATTGCTTTTTTTTTCTTTCTTTTTTTTAATGTTTTTACCTGCTGCTGGGTGACAAAGGGGAGAACCTGAGTGATATGTCTGTCACCTAACCTGTCTGACCATTTGTTGTGTGGTTTCACCCCACAGGAGAACACCTACCTGTGGAGGACATCGCTGTACCTGGCTGCCTCAGCCAGCGCAGAGTTCTTCGCAGACATTGCCCTGGCTCCCATGGAGGCTGTCAAAGTTCGTATTCAGACACAGCCAGGCTACGCCAACACCCTCAGACAGTGTGTCCCCAAAATGTTTGCAGAGGAGGGACTCTGGGCGTAAGTCTAATACCTTCTTACAATTCCTCAACATTCTGTTTTGCTATCAGTCACTGTGGGTAAGTTATTTTGAGTGGCTGCCAGGTTATTCAGATACAGGAATGGTTGAATTAGTAGTTGAAAAATAGATGAATAGAAAATGGATTTCTGATGACAACACGCTCCTTAGATCCACCTCTGGAGGGCGCTGTGCTCTGAGCACAGCCCCTCGGCAGCTTGCTGGCTGTACAGTTGGAGGTGCTTGAGTCATTGGCGTGTGAGAACAGTCTACCTGTCCCCCAGCCCACCGCAACACTGGCAACCCTGTCATCTACAGACAGGGAGCTCCCACTGCTGCAAGCCTGGGGGACGGACACAGTTCACATAGTTTATAAAACAAAAGCATTGAAGAATATGGGTGGTTGGGTGGTATTTTTCAGGTTATCAAAGTTTGGTTTTAATTTATCTCCTAATAAAATGTAACTTACACAAACATAATGTATTCTTTTGAAATTAAATGTGGGTCCATTCAGAATGGACTGCAAGTGGCTTTCAAATGTGTGAAGTTTAAAAAAAAGCACACTTTATTTTTAAGAACAGTACATTTCTGGCACAAAGTTTTTACTTTGAAGTGCCGTTTCCTGCTGTAAAGTGAGTGACAAAGGGACAGCGACTTGACAGACAGCGAACTTGATCAACAATATTGCCAAAAACAAGTACAACACTGAATGTATTAAACTGTGTGGACCTTGAACTAATGACGAAGGAGAAATCTGGACCCCGTGGGGGGACCAGTTGAGAACCACTGCCCTAAAGGAAGGCAGTTTTGGAAAAAAGTTGGGAAGACTGGTCCATAGAGGTGGCTACAAGGAAGACAAAACCCCCTTCCTCATATAAAGACTCCGAGTGAACCTATGGTTTCCCTATTTTTTTTTTACATACATCTCTGACATCTGTACGAGAATGGTGATGCATGAATATGTAGATATGTGACACTTGATGCTCCTTGTGAGCTCACATCTCCTCCTTCCTTTCACTCCAGTTTCTATAAGGGTGTGGTTCCCCTGTGGATGAGGCAGATCCCCTACACCATGATGAAGTTTGCCTGCTTTGAGCGCACTGTGGAGATGCTCTATAAGTATGTTGTTCCCAAGCCCCGCAGTGAGTGCAGCAAACCTGAGCAGCTGGTGGTCACCTTTGTGGCCGGTTACATTGGTGAGTAACAGATCATCTGACAAGGTCACTACAAATCATGATGCTCATTAAAGCTAGAGAAGTAATCAGTTAATAATGCTGTAACGATGAGGATGTGATGAAATCATCACAAATTTGACATTTTCTAGCAATATTCAAATATTTCTTGAGTAAGCACATAAGCAATGTTATAAGTTTCAATAGTGTATCATTAAACCTGTGTTAAATATGACTGTATAGACAGGGTAGTTGCACAGCTGCAGACTCCAGTTCTCTGATGTGTTTTTTGTTTGCTCTGTGTGCAGCTGGTGTGTTCTGTGCCATCGTGTCTCACCCTGCTGACTCCGTGGTGTCTGTGCTGAACAAGGAGAGTGGCAGCACTGCTGTCCAGGTCCTCAAGAGGCTGGGACCCAAAGGTCTGTAACAACACCAGTTTACTGTAACTTAAGCAGCAGCATAGTGCAGCATAAGGCTTTGATCAACACGCTCCTTAGATCCACCTCTGGAGGGCGCTGTGCTCTGAGCACAGCCCCTCAGCAGCTTGCTGGCTGTACAGTTGGAGGTGCTTGAGTCATTGGCGTGTGAGAACAGTCTACCTGTCCCCCAGCCCACCGCAACACTGGCAACCCTGTCATCTACAGACAGGGAGCTCCCACTGCTGCAAGCCTGGGGGACGGACATGCTGCTGGTCTAAGAGGCCGTTTACACGTACACAGTGATTTTGATAAACGGAGACATCTTCCTTCGTTTGTGCCCTTTGTTTACACGCAAACGGAGATTTCTCCTCTGAAAACAAGTCTTTCTAAAAACTCCGGCCAGAGTGGAGATTTTGGAAAACTCCGGTTGCGCGTTTGCATGTAAACTGAGATAAACAGAGTTAAAGGCAGCCGACGTCACAGTATGCGCCGGAACTTGCGCCTGTGTCAAAAGTGCGACCTATGTTGCTATGGTGACAATCGATACATGGAAGGCTTGAGCTTCTCGTTACACTGCCACCTACAGGTTTGGCATGCACTTGTGTGTGTGTGTATATATACACGGGTAAGTGTAAACGAAGATCTTTTTGAAAACGGAGACGGTCAAATGTCCGTTTATGAAAATAGCCGGCAACGTGTAAACGGCCTCTAAGAGCAGCTGACAAACTAATGCTGTGTTGATGTCACTGTAATGGAAACACTGTAGCATGTTGTAACTAACGAGCAGCCACAATACAACATAAAAACTGAACTAAGGATGAATGTAATGAAATAATAGATATTGTTGTCATTGATTATTTGAGTCCATGATGAGAGAACTTGTGTTAGTTTATATTAGAAGGTGGGGCTGTGTAGTGATGAAGAGGGTGTCACAGGAGTGGATTCTCATTAGGAGTGAGGGAAAAACTGATATAGCAGAGTATTGGGATATTTTGCATGTCAGTATTATGTTGCTACACAGATGTGAGGTATTGATGGTTTTTATTAAAAAAAAGTTTGTTGAATACAAATTTAACTTCGGAAGCCTACTAGAATAATCAAATCAATTGCATTTTCAGTCCTTTAGATACATTTTCCCGCAGTAAATATGACTGAAGTGAGATGAAAGCATTGAGAAGTTATCAGATAAAACAGATGTTGCCCAAGTTTTCCTTTTTAAGGACATAATTTAGTTGATAAAATTGTAATAAATTGCAGTGTATCAAAATGTATGTTATCACAATACGCAGCATATAGCAAAATGTTTAAAATCGCAATAATATTGCATCTTGAGTATCATAAAAGTTGTGATTTCCCACCCTAATTTTCACTCCTGTCCCATCCCACTCCCAAGAAAAATTCCTGCCCCGTCTCTAATCCCGGGAGAATATCCCCCATCCCAGCTAGTTTCCATGTTGTGATTTTTGATAACAAAAAAAATAGTGTTTATTCATATTGGAACTGCATGTGCATAAATACAGGTCTAGCATATTCCATAAACTATACAGTGTAGTTTAATGCTGAAGTAACTATTAACCTAACGGCCTAAACAGCTTTATAGTACATATTTGTCACAATATTCTTAAAGTAGTTTTTTGTATTGTAATTTTTTAATTTAATTACTTATTGTATGTTTATTGCATACAATTAACATACAGTGAAAACATTAAACATGCAGAGATTACTTGTAGGTGAAACCCTGCTTGGTAATTAACCTTATTCTGATTCTAACGGCTACAACCATGTAGGAAATAAATAGCACTGAGTTTATTCACTTGATACTGACACATTATGGGAATTATCACATTATTACAACCTAAGCATCTCACTCATGATATTATCTGATTAAAACAACATGGGATCACACTTGCTATGCTCTGTGGAAACCAACTAATAGTTGCTAGCTTCACATTGCTAGCTCAGTATTATTATGATTCCCATCTTGCCTGCTCCCATTGACTTGTTTTCCTGTCCTGCCATGTGATCAATGGTGAAATTGAATCCCATCCCATGGAAATCCTTTGACCCACAGGATTCCTGAAAGTGTCAGCCTCTGGCTTGATGTATAGATTTGTAAATTGTCAGATTATACTGTACTGTGGCAGCACTGCCTTCATGCCATGTGCACAGGACCACTGTGTGATGCTGGATTCACAATGTTTTTGTCATTGATATGAAGTATGTTGGTTTGTCCTTTGTTAAATTCAATATATTAACCAAGATAGACGTGTTTTTAGTTTTTCTGTAAATTGATCCATATTCTCACCCCTGTTGTCAGGTTGTGAGGTGGACAACATTCTAAAACTTTAGGGGGTTCTTTTTGTTTTTTTCCTCCAACTCTGAAAACTGTTAAGTCGACTAATTGATGACACACAGTCAGGTGTCCTCCATTAATAAGTTGAATGACATGCAGAGTCTTTAATTTCAAAGAAGTTTTATTAACCTCAACATTATCCTTAAGTGGTGAAGTGCTCCCAGTGCTGTGCAGCTTGTAGTCTGAACTTCTGAGTTTACAGTGAGCTCAGCAGTGAGTCTGAACCTGATGTGTTTGTGTCCTGCGCAGGTGTGTGGAAGGGTCTGGTTGCCCGTATCATCATGATCGGTACTCTGACCGCCCTGCAGTGGTTCATCTACGACTCCGTCAAGGTCTACTTCCGCCTGCCCCGCCCCCCTCCCCCCGAGATGCCAGAGTCCCTGAAGAAGAAGCTCGGCCTCACAGAGTAACCTCCCCCTCCCTCCATCCCCCCACTGAGCCGAAGCCTCCAGCCGACACATCTGAACCCCAACTTCTACAGCGCACACAGCAGTTTTCTATATTTATGTCCTCAGCTCCTGCTGCTCTGCAGAGTGCAGGACTGCTGCTACTCATGTATATTTAAAACAGAAAAAACAAGCAAGGAAAGAAGATGGATGTGATGCTCTGGGCTTTCCATGAGTCAGACAGAAAATATTCCTCTGTAGAAATGCCCTTCTGGTTTTATTGATTCCTGTCATTAGAATAAGGTTGACATTCTAATAAAAGACTTAAATTCCCTGGAAAACATTTGCATTTTGCTTTTCTTTAACATATCTGGTTTATACATTTAATTGCATTTGATCAATTTAATAGATTACACGCCTTGGATGAATCCTGGTCATGCATCTTTGTTCTGTACTTAACAACAGTCCACTTTTACACTGAACATGGCAGTATTCTGAATGTGGATATTCCAAATGTACCTTTTTCCAGTGAAGACGAGGGACATGGTGATATTCAGGGTTTGATAGAATTCTTTGGGCATGTATACAACATATTCGAAATATGTTTCTCAATTGGGTTTTTTACCGCAGTTTGTGACACAAGCCCTCTTTTCTGTTTACGGTCAGCTCTGTGTGTCACACAAACCATCTAGCCGACAGTTTGCAGTGCAAGGGTGGAGACACGTCCAAAGAAAAGCCGACATTACTGAGCAGAAAAAGAAACAAGCACTTTAGGGTCTGCACTATCTGTCACAATTACTTTAAGAAGGTGGTTGAAGGAATGAAAGAGGAAAGCTGTTTGCACGGTCCAGCAAGTCCACCACCCAACTCAAAATGGCACAAGCTAAAGCTGTTCCATTTCTCCATATTATGAGATAAATGACATGTTTGGAGCAGGTTAATCTGTGTATGCACAGCTGCATATAAACAGAAATATTAGTGGAATATAATATTTCATTAGCCATTTAAACAGCTTTCTAAGAAAATTGTCTTTTTTGGAATAAGAACAAAAACAATATTTGTGAATGTAAACACAGTCATTGACTTCTGTATCGTTGGCAGCCAGAGCTGTTTCTGTACCTTACAGGGAAAATCAGTGTGACTTGATGGAGCTGTACGATACATCAGAATGAACAATCAGTCAATCCTGTCGCTTTTACAGTCAGCATTACTCTCTAAAACACACTGTGTGCATCCTTAACAAACATGTTGAGTGCATTTTCTTTCTTATAAAACATTTGCAAAGCTGAAATAAGTATCAGTATTGAAACTCCATTATTATGTTGGTAGCCTGCAGTCTTCTTTCTCCCTATCTGTGCTGGCACATTGTAGCTTATCTTGGCATGATACTGCCACTAGTTGATCAGTGGAACATTCTGAAACTGTTGGCAGAAGTGTGTACACACAAAAGGGGCATCTACTCATAAAAATACACAGCTGTACGTGTGCTGTGAGGTGATGCAGCACAGATTCTTCACATCAGGCTGTAATTAACAGCATTACTAAGGGACTGTTCTTTACTTATCAGAGGAGAGAGGTGGGTAAGGTATGACTTAGTTTTTTGTTGTTTTTTTACCCTCCCCAAAGCTACAGATGTTTTTCTGTGAGCCTCCCTGAGTGACTGGCAGAAAATACATGACTCGTCCTCCACCATAAATTAAACATTAGATTTTTAAAAACTTACCCTTGACGTTGAAAGTTAAAGACAAATTCTTTGGTTTAAAAAAGCCTCAGTTCTTCACTCTTGTCTTGAAGCAGGTTAGTTAGTGTAAGCTTTTATTATTTGCCAGATTTTAAATAAGACAGAATGAAGTGATTTTGGTGAAATATCATTTGTAAACTGGGATTTTTTTGTTTTGTTTTGTTTTGTTTTTTTCTGATGGAGGTGTTTGTGGCACATAATGTGTCGAAGAACCTTCAGAAATTTGTAAATCCAATAATATTTGTTTTTACAGTTCCTGGCTATGATAAATAATGTATTTTTTTTTTAAAGAAAACATGCCTTCTTAACCCGCCTACAGGTCTTAAAGGCATTTTTTCTGTAAAAATCTGTGGCAAAATAAATACAAATTACAACCATTTATATTTCTATGCCCTTACCCTCAATGAAAATAAAAAACATAAGTCCCTCCCAGCACTAAAAAAAATTATTTGACATGCCTCCCCCTTTTTGCACCACCCTTTGTCCCTCATAAGTAACCAACAGTCCCTAAGGAACTACAATGTAACACAAAATTAATGCAGACTTTGTGTTACTTTGTAGGACAAACTAATCTCTTAAAACATATCTGCATATGTGTGCAGATATTTTCTTCCTCTCGTTGTCAGACCGAGAGCTGATGGGTTCCAGGACTGATGACAACCAGTTGAAGCAGGTGTCAGGAGTCTGCTGTCTGATTTTCATGCCATACAGAAACGTGTTGTCAGGAACGGTGGTAAACACATCTAAAATCTAAAACTCAAGAGTGCGTTTGAAAATGGTCGTCAAAAATGTCTTTAAGTATTCATATCTTGTAGTTATGGGTGAAAACTTTCACAACTGTGTAGGCTGTGCTTCTTTTAGTGGGAATATTTCAAATGCAATTTCTCTGGTGAAGCACCACTGCCTTAAAATGATAGTTTAGTTCAGTACTGGGCTAAACTGGTTTCCATCCTAGTGTAGCTCTTGCTCTCACAGGCTGTTCTCATTTTCTACCACTAGAGCGTGTGCGTACCTCACTGTTTACTGTTCAGTGGACATGCAACTCCACTATTCAGCTGACTTGAGCAGAGATACAAGTAGGATTCAGATCCTTTCTCTAAGTGGCAAAAATGTAAAAAATAATCCATCAGAACAGTAAGAATATTTACTTGCATTTACTTTCATCCCTAAAAAGTTGGGATGCTGTTAAAGATTACATTAAAAAGCTTTATTAATCCCCAGTGAGGAAAGTCATCTGCCACCAAAATCAACTCCTGCAGACAACAAACAGTGTACACAGTACATTCACAGTACACAACAAATACATGATACATCAAATAACACCATAAAAAGCCATTTGAGGCATAATCAGAAGCTGAGACTAAAAGTTTTCGTTAAAAATCTGACAGCTGCTGGAACAGAAGACACTCGTCGTTCAGAAGAACACAGAGACATCCTGAGTCGCTCTGAGTCCGTTAAAAACACAGATAAAAAAGAATGGAATAATTTGCAAATCCTTTTTGACATATATTCAGTACACAGAGATGACAAGATATCTTACTATATCTTATCTTACTATATAATAATAATGATGAAAACTGTGTGTGTGTGTGTGTGTGTGTGTGTGTGTGTGTGTGTGTCTGTTCCACGTTNGACCAATATCTAAAGTTCCCTCTTGGCAAAAGTTGGAAAACTTACTAAAACTGAGCTTCTATAAGGCAATGAATGTCTGTCTGTCCCACATTTTTCTACTCACTGACATGGTCAATCTATGTGAAACTGAACATAGGCATTGAGGATTGGCAGAAGGTGACAAAGCTACCAATGGGTATGGACTAGTTTAATATTAAAACTGATAAACTTAATTGTTTTTAGTAAATATACACTCAGTCTGAATTTAATGCCTGCAACAGGATCCAAAAAAGTTGGGACAGGGACATGTTTACTACTGTGTTACATCACCTTTTCTTTTAACAACACTCAGTAAGTGTTTGGGAACTGGGGACACTAACTGCTGAAGTTTTGAAAGAGAAATTCTTTGCCATTCTTGCTCAATGTACAAATTTAGTTGCTCAACACTCCAGGGTCTCCACTGTCGTATTTTGCACTTCATAGTGTGCCTCACACTTTCAATGGGAGACAGGTCTGAACTACAGGCAGGCCAGTCTAGTACCTGCATTCCCTTTTGCTACAAAGCCACACTGTTGTAACACGTGCAGAATGTGTCTCATTGTCTTGTTGGAATAAGCAGCGATAGATGGCAGCGATAGATGGCAGCATATGTTGCTCCAAAACCTGTATCAGCTTCCATGGTGCCTTCACAGATGTGCAACTTGGGCACTAAAACACCTCCATAGAATCACAGATGCTGACTTTGAACTTTGTGTTGGTAACAGTCTGGATGGTCCTTTTCCTTTTTAGCCCATAGGACAGGACGTCCATGATGGACTCATCAGACCACAGCGCACTTTTCCGCTTTGTGTCAGTACATCTCAAATGAGCTCATTCCCAGAGAAGTTGGCAGTGTCTCTGGATGTTGGTGAGTTGTTTTATGAACAATGTTTTTTTGACTACTTTGCCATGCAGTTCACAATTTTGGTTAGCCTCGCGCCTTCCTTGCTTGTGAACAACTGAACCTTGTTTTGAGGATGCCCCTTTCATACCCAATCATGATACTTTAATCTGTTACTAATAAACCTGTTTACCTGTGAAATGTTGCAGGTGCATTCCACAACTTTCACAGTCTTTTGTTGCCCCTGTCTAAACTTTTTGGAAGGCGTCAAATTCAGAATGACTTTATATTGACAAAAACAACGAAGTTAATCAGTTTGACCATTAAATACCTTGATATGAATATAGGATATATAACTGAATATAGGTCAAAAAGGATGGGCCTTCTGTTTTTATTAACATTTTATAACCCAACTGTTTTTGAAATCTAAGGTGTAGAATTTTTAAAAAGTGATCATGTCTTTCTTGAAAGAGAAGAGAAGAAGGTACAAAATGATAAAAAGTCAAACCACCAACAAACCCTTATTTAAGGGTCTGTTTCAGGTCTCTGTAGCTTTGGCTGAATTTCGGTCAGTATTTTTGATTTGCATGCATCCACTGTATCTGCCAGTGTGTTTTGTGTTATACCACCACATCCACGTGATGCTGGTGCTAACAGAGCTCCTGGTCAAAGTTAGGTTAGGAGAGGGGCATCGTGAAAATCATGCACCACATTTCAAACTGGGTTAGAAGCAGCTAAAGTGTGTGTGAATGTCACATGTGGAAAGAGGAAAGTGAGCAGGTTTACCTGCTGCTGCACACTGAGATCTCCATCAGCTTATGTGCTGTAGCCTGGTCTGGGTCACAGCACACACACACACACACACACAGTCTGCGGATGTACTGCTGTCATTAGAATCCATTTGTTTGTTTATAAAATGAGCAGTTTGTACACAGACAACAATAGTGCTGTCTCCTGTTGGAAAGAGGATACATCTCGGTACGTGTTTGCACCTAACAGGGCAAGGTTGCAAGGGGTTATGGGAAATGGATTCCATTTATGCGCTGCCTATTTGTGAGATCATAATGTCATTTCCGTCTCATTGAATAAAACATCGACACTATGAGGGATAAAAAGGTTTCCCAGAGCTGTGTATTGCACATCTCCTCTTTTTGGGTCTCATCACAGCAGTAATTTCCACATTTAGTGATAACCTGTAAATATGTGCAGTCCAGTTATTTGTTCCATATTTGCGATCCATTCTGCCTTTAGCATTGTTCTTGCAGCTGACTTCCACACAGCTTCCCCTCTGTGGTCTATTTTAGGGCTCCATCTCCAGCATGTCTGACTGACTGCTGATGGAAACAGCTGTGGGCTCCATCAGGGACAGTTAGGCTTCGGCCTTTATTACCAGGTCCAATACAAACTATGTTTCCATCACACCGTGCCAAGGCAGAGTGAGATATGACACCACCACGACCCCCATGAACCTTCAGCGTTAATGCTTTTTCAACAGGATTTTTGCTCGCTTCTGGGGCTGAATAATTTATCTCTAAAACAACAATCTCTATTTTCCAAAGTATTATCTTTCTATCTTTTTTTGATGATGAGTATGACGCAGAGCCAGGCGTGTGGGAGATGACAGCTGTTCCAAAAAACGCAGTGCTGAATATCAAAATACACGTTAATGGCTATTGGTAAATTTGAGAATATTTTTGTAGCCCAATTTTTCTGTAAAGAAAAAAGATAAACGTGATTTGTGGTTTTTGGGCTCAGTGACAGCAGTGACTCACTGAATGCAGTGCGTCACAATGTGTCCCATTTTCTGTAGAATGCAAGCTGTTGTATCTGTACCTTCACTACTACCTCTAACTGTGTGGTGTGACTGATGTGTGCTGCAGGTGTTGATGAATGGTCAGTGGAACCAGCTGTCTGTAAGAGTAGCAGAGAGAAGGAGAGAGGTGTCCAAGGAAGAAAGAAATGTCCAGGAATAGGCTCATCATGGCAGCAACAACAAGCACTTTAGATCCTGGTACAAGTCAACAGCCAAAAAAGAGAAAAAGATGGGCCTGCAACTAAAGATTCTTATTTTATTATTGTTGATTTTTTTTTATCAATTATTTTTGATTTATTGTTCAGTCTGTAAAATGTCAGGAGCATGACCCTGGATCTCCCTACAATGGCTTGGATTCAGAACTGGCACTTTTTCAACCTACATGAGCAGCCAAATCGCCAGAGGAAACTTTTAGCATTGTACATTTCTACAAACATTCCAGTGGATTTTGTGCTGTAGAACATGGGTGATTTTTTTTGGTGACTCATTTCCGCTTTTCTAGGGGCTTTTGTGCTGTTGAACGTAGGTGTTTTTCAGCGACCTATCACTGCTTTTGCAATAGTTTATGTGCTGTTAAACGTGGATGGTTTTTAGTGACCCATTGATGCTTTTGCAGCTGCTTTTGTGTCGTTACAACTTTTAAACCACAGTGTTTTTTAGTGACCTCTGGTCACCACTTTTCCTGCAGCTTTTGTGCTATTAAACTTGGGTGTTTTTTGGCGACCCATATCTGCTTTTCCAGGGGCTTTTGTGCTGTTAAATGTGGGTGTTTATTAGCCACCTGTCACCAGTTTTCCAGCGGATTTTTAACATGGGTGTTTTTTAGTGACCCATCAATACTTTTGCTGCTGCTTTTGTGTTGTTAAAACTTTTAAATATGGTGTTTTAAAGTGACTCCTGGACCCCACTTTTCCAGTTGCTTTTGTGTGCTTTTGTGTGTGATTTTTTCCTAACTATAATCAAGTGGGTTTTTTTACGCTCAACATGCAGAAACACACAATGTCAACATTTTTTGGGGTGTTTGGATTGACTTTGGACTGCAGGTCTGACCTGAGTGTAATAAATTAATGAAATTACCAAATCCAGTTGGTGTGCAGTGAACAATAATCCAGCCAGGTCAAAGAAGCAAACAGGTCTTAATGTTTGAAAATCTGAAAATCTTTAATGTCCCCGAAGGGCAGTTTGGTTTCCAACAGAAGTAACAACAAGCATATCTCGCATGTCAACAACACAATAAATCTTACATAACAATATAAATAATACAATAAATACAGTAAATGCAGTCATCACAGTTTAACCAGTGTATCATTCCCAACAAGCTTGCCTACAGCTTGTTTAAAAACCTAATGGCAGATGGAACAAATGATTTGAGATACCTGTTTGATTTTGTGGTGTATACATTCAGTAAGTTCACTATCTTTACTTGACTGTCCTCCTGGATTTGTTAGACCTTCATTCATTTTGCATTCCTTGGAAATGTTTGCACAGACCGTAATGCCTCAGAGAGAGTAGGAGCTCAGCCTGTTGCTTTTGGCTCTTGCAGGAAGGAGGGGAAGAGTCAACACTGACTGCACCGCTCCACGGAGAAAAGGACCAGGGGCTGAGGAGACAGCACTGGCGCATGTGCAAACGTAATCATCCGTGCATTCGTGCATCTAGCCATTGTCCTTCCAGCTCTGTGCGTGGTTTTTTTGCGTGGTCACTCTGAAATAGCAGCCAGTGTTTCTGGTCACATGAACATGGGGGCCTGGCTTGGCTCGCTGTGAGGAATTTGCAGTGGGCGGAATCCACTCCACAGCAGGCCTGGGAAGTCTCTCCAAGCAGGGAGAAAACTTACTGGAAGACTTAGCTGGACTACAGACTGAGCAAGGTCATGAGAAGGACAAGCTTGTACATCCATGTTACAACATCTGTCACTGGATACAGCTGGGCTTCTGCTCCCTCACAGCCAAGATATGTGAACCTTTGTAACCAGTGTGTCCATTTGTATAAAGCTCTGAATTACATTCACAGTTTCACAGGACTTCATTGTAGCCTCATTATGTAACAAAAGCTGATGACCTGACCTTTGACCCGCAGTGACAGCAACACTCAAAAACATTATGAGTAAAAACGGATGAAATGTAAGGCTTCTGTTACACAGTTGCACTGCTGAGTTTGTTGATTGTGAGAGGTTCAGTCAACTGTACTGCTGCAAAAGCTGTCAACAATTCAGTTTTTTTTGCATGGTGATAATAATGGTTATTTTATAGACCAAATTCTTTATTTTTAGTAAACCCTGTCATATCTGACATCATTGTCAAATAATGATTTGTTTTTCTTGGGTTACAAACAGTTTTATATCTGTTGTTTTAGCTGTCAGCTGATTGGTAGTTTTTAATTTTACTGATTTCACCAAAGTAATCCATTTAGTACTAATACTGCTTTTCAGTAAGTCCTGGATAAATATATTAAACAGTAGCAGTAGTCAGGTACTGTGTGAAGGTCATGTAACGTGATACCATCCGTGACATGACAAGAACTGGTTACATAACTGCAGCTGGCAGCAGAGGGCACAGGGATAGGTTTGAGCTGTGCAGTGACAGTTGGTATAGTGGCAGGTCTTGTGATGCCCATTGGAAATGGCTATTAAATAATAAATACAACATTCTAAGTGTCGCAAACACTTGAAAACTAGAGACCATCAGCTGCGATACAGTGATACATGACTTAAAATAAGCAAACCCACCAAAATGCAGGGCCAGGGCCATAATGTGGGGGGGCAATGCCCCCTCTCCTATCTCTTACCCCTCTAATTTCGGTGCTCTTGCTTGAACCTCATCCATCTTTGAGCTCGGCTTTCATTTTGATCCTACACACGTCTACAATTTTGATACTGCATCTTGCACGGTTGTGATGCTATTGAAGGTGACAATCTGTCGGCAGACAGACAGACAGACATAAAAACACCTGGCTTAAAACTGCTTCTGTGGGAGTTCCCACTACAATAGGCGTCACAAGGGCCACATTTTGCCATGACGATACACACATGCACAAACTCACAAGGTGAAAACAAAGCAAGCCCCACTGTCGCAACTGATAATCACTCTTTGCATTATTACAATTTGAGTAAGTCAGATATGTTTGTGTTGTCAAGCGGCGATTCTTCTTATTGCCCCTAGAAAATGGTTTCAGAAAATCATATTAAAATCTATTAAAGTTATCGGACCTTGTATCCACCTGATGAATGCAAGTCCACTATTCTTTCTCTTTTAGCTCTGTTTTTGGTCTCCACCAACTCCTGAGGGAAATATCTGTCTCTTGAGCTGCTAAATGTTTCACTGTGTTCAGCAGCTACTCTCCGACTGTGTCTGTCTGCTGCTTTTTGCTGAGCAGATAGTGTACAGTGTGCATAGGGGATGGTCCTGTCACCTTTTCTTTTCACCCTTTAAACCTTGGATGTCATATACAACTTCAAGTCCTGCCACCTGCAGAAGTGCAAGCGGAAGGATGCTGTGGACAGCGATGCAATGAAGTCGTTCGTTGAGTGGTGTGAGCTGATCCACCTGCAGCTTAAGGGTGATGACACATTAGCTATTTAGGCTAGTGACTATCACCTTCAAAGGAGATGTTTATGCTAAATGTGGGCAGTCCCTAATGTGACACAAACGGAAAGCTAGCTTGCTAAGAAATACCGAAAAATATTGTGTTATTGGTACATTTTCCATTTTCTTACGTTGCATGCCTGTCTCCCGACTTACTGCCAGCCAGGCGGCACCTCTCATGTGAGGTGGTTTGTATTTTTCATTTTTCTTTTCATACAATAGCGGCAGGTTAGACATGGCAACAGTCAGTGTCTCCTTCACACATACTTCTCTGCTGTTAGTTGTGGCTACTTGTGGTCAAAGTTCACCAAAGGTGACCTCAACACAACGCAAAAATGCGAATTTGCTTTGCCGCTGCAAGCAAACAGTTCATTGTTAATACAAAGAATATGGATTAGTGGCGTTATAAAGAACAGCAACTTCTTTTTACAAATTAAAAAACCTACCATACCTTTCTACCAAAAACTATGGTTGTAATTTCACTTCTTAAAATGCTGTGGTGGTGATTGTTATGTGCATTATTGGACTGAGGAGATATTAAAGTTTATGTTTCAGGTTTCTCATTGATGTGGAAGACTTTAACTTCTGGTCAATCTTCACTTTTATGAATAACAGAACAAACTCAATGAGCTTCAGTCATCCTTACTTGAGTATTACAACACAAATCTGACGTCAGAGAAGATCTTGGATCAGCATGTATGCAGGGACACAGTCATACCAAAAACATAAGGTAACATTATACATGCTCAGCGCATTGGCAGTTTGAATCCTTATTCACTTGTTATCATGTTATACTGACACAACATATCCTCATACAACAGTTAGTATCATATTCAACGAATTAGTGCCCCTACAAGTTAGGTTATTTTCAGGAGAAGAATCATGTTACATACTTAATGTAAAGTTATGTAGTTAAGATTACCTGACACCACACCTTGAAATAACTCAAAGTTCACTTAATTTACATGGGACCAGTCTCCTGGGGGTAAGGCCTGTGTTTGTTTGACCCATCCAACACTCCACACTGCCTCTTTATGCAGACTTTCACTCTTTATACTACAGTTTTCTTTACTCCTGTCAGTGAATTGATCATAAGATCACACCCTTCTTAAAATATGTGGGTTATATGCATATTACTAGTTCGTGATTACATGGGTTATACACAAATAACATTAATAACATTAATTCCATTAACACTTTAATAGGTATATTTGCAAACGGTGCATTAGAACTTGCAAAAACTTGCCTAAGAAGTCTTTTTTGTTTACTCCGTGCTAAAGTGTTTAAAAGCTGCATCACAGCAAATGTTTTTACAAACAGTTGGGGTATTCAGCCTTCGGCTTCTTAGCAAATGTTATCAGATGCAAAACTGTGGAATTCAGCCTCCAACTCAGACGTAGGCAGAAAGAGCCTCTCGGCAAAACAAAGATTGTAACCAAAACCATTTTCATGGAGGTCAGGAACATCCACAAGGTCTTCATCTTATCTTGTACCTTCGGAAACCCACAGGCTCCTCACAGAAAACATACCAAGTGTGAAGGACTCTAATGATCAAAATGTGACAACACACCTTCATGTGTCATAGTTTTCTACCATGCTTAGCCTATCAAACTCAGCTGCTTCTTTCTCATCTTCCCACCACTTCATCAACAAAGTTGAAATATATACCAGACAAAACCAGGAATGCTGAATCAGGTTTGTTGTTATTTAAAAAACAATTAGGTACAGCTTTCTAATAAGGTATCATTTATAAAGGGTTCGTAAGTTGTAACTAAAGGTTTATTATAAGTGAACAAATGATCAATCTACTAATTTTTATTGGCCATCCATCGGGATTTATAAATTGGAGTGTCTATTTGCATCCAGGTGAGAGGTGTCAAATTGCAGCTATTCAGCTATTAACATGCATTCCTACATCACATTATCATGGATCCTACTCTGTGCTGTGACTACTTAGCACGTCGATGCATGGAGGTCGGAAGAAGTTAGGGTTGGGGCGGTGGGTCATGGTTAAGGTTAGTTCTAGCCAATCTTGGAAATGATCTCAGATTAAAACATTTAATGTACGAGAAAAAAACTCACAAATGTACGGCTAGAAAACCAGATGACGTAGTGTAAAGAGTCAGTTTTTAGGACGCATAAAGCTGCTGAATGTACACTGTGTAGGCTACATAAACTTAAGCTGAATAGACCCATTAGTGTCAACGTCATATTTCGACGTTGCTATGACACGCAGGAATATGCACCCTGGTGTAAACAGCCACATTGGCTACATACAGCCCAGGTTCAAATAGCATTGTTGGCTATGGGCACCTGGATGCTAATAGCATCTGCTTTCATTCTGCAAGTAGTACCAAACATGTGTTGCAGGAATATGCACCTGTAAAGCACAATATCAAATTACAAGCCTTACCATTTGATATTGGGGTCTTATCTTGATGAGCGTCCCTGTTTTAAAATGTAGTTTTCAGACCGTCATAATGTTGGAATTGTGCTCATGTGTGGCAACTCAAAGATGTGTTTAATAGAACAGCATAACTCTGGGGCCAGGTGGTCTCCCAGAAACACTGTTCACTCTGTAGAGAGTGGGAGGAATGAGGGGTTAACAGGGGCCTAGCAGCTCATTTTTGCCCTTTGACCCCCTAACAGGTTCATCCAGCCATGCATATCATTGTTTGTCCTTTTTGCCCAAATTAGGATTTTCAGGCGGCAGTAACTGACAGAGAAAGTGATGAGCAGTGAACTCAACACTCAATTTTCAAAATAAATGTCCCTTTAGAATTGCTTGGCTGATGTGACAGATGCTATGTTTAAGTTTCTTTACAGCTTGTGGTGGAAATTAAAAGAAGAAAACGCGACACAACAGAAAACACAAGTGCTAATACAGATTCTTTTTGGACTGCTGATGAACCCGAAATGGCATTTTGAGCTTGACTTAAATGAGCACTGCAGCCACAGGTAAATTCACAGTCTAAGCTCCAGCTGTGGAAGTCACTTTGTTTAACTAGTGATGGAATTGTTCCACCTGGCCCCTCGGCCTGCCAAACTTTATCCCCGACCGACAAAAACACAATTGGTGCTTTTGTCTGCACGCTGCTTTAGGATTGGTTTTCTTCTGCTTCCTCTGTCTGAGAGCTGCGTGCATCCTGATTGGCCAGAGGCCCCTCCGGGTCAGCGGGCTGACCTTGCACAGTGTCGGTAGTATGTAAACATTGACACACACAGTCCATTTCACTTCCATATTTACAGTAATAACTGCACTGAGTGCAGCTTGTTGTAATCAACAACTCAGCACACACACAGCAGCTCACCTCTCACTGTGTAATCCTGACCTGTATGTGATTTTGTTTTTGATACGCAGCAGTCACACTTTGTACATTCACACTGCTGGTGACCTTGCTGGTAAAGTGCACAGAGGAGGTCACAGCAGTGGTGTGCACGGGGGGGGGGGGGGGGGGGGCAGTTGAAAAACACTTGCTAAAGTTTCCTCGTGGGAGCCAAAACGCGCGCTAGAGTGCCCTCCTGGGAGCTAAAACGCACGCTAGAGTACCCTCTTTGGAGCCAAAACACACGTTAAAGTGCCCTCCTGGGAGCCAACATGCTCACTAAAGTGCCCTCCTGGGAGCCAAAATGCGCACTAGAGTGCCCTCCTGGGAGCCAAAACGCATGCTAAAGTGCTCTCCTGGGAGCCAAAATGCTCACTAAAGTGCCCTCCTGGGAGCCAAAATGCGCGCTAGAGTGCCCTCCTGGGAGCCAAAACGCATGCTAAAGTGC